>NC_009316.2:0-66860 GCF_000002845.2 Leishmania braziliensis MHOM/BR/75/M2904 | reverse complement strand
CTACGGCAATGCGCTAAGAAAAATGTAGCGAGAGAGAGAGTAGTGCCTACCTCTGCCCCTGCCTGTGTGAGTGTGTGTGATCAGGAGGGAGAAACGAGTCCGCGCTCCGCCGTCCCTGCCCTTTCTAGTCCTCTGGTCTTGTCAATCCTCGTCGGCGAAGGGAGGAGTCTCGGTTATCCTCACTTCTCTTTCTATCGGTTGTACTTTGTCCACAGGCGCACCTCCCCAAGCGTACGATCAATGGCGGAAGGAGATGCCTCCACAATAATGTGTGAAGCCAGGATGTGGCGATGATAACCGCACGCAACAAGCGCGTCTGCTGGCACGCCGCTCACCTCGCTCAGACGGCAGTTGCGCACGTCTGACCTGAGATGCTCGGCTTGAAGCAGGGATGCGAAGATGGGCACCTGCGGCTCCAATGCGCTTTTCGGGGAGTCGCACAGCACATGTGCCTCAAGCAGCGCATCGACAATGCGCACACACTCCTGCAACGAGTGCTGCGGGCACTCGTCGAACAACACCTTGACGGCGTCCTCGACAGAAAACACGTAGTTTACAATAAGGCCCCGATTGTACAGTCCTTCCAGTATCACCACGAGCGGCTCATCCCACTCCGCGTCGGGTCTCGAACGGAAGCGGACGTTGTTGACGCGGCGCCGGTATGCAGCGCAGCTGATCGACAATGCCTTGGTGCGGATGACGTTTGTGTCGTCGCCGCAGCAGTTGCACGCCAAATCCGCCTCCTTGAAGAATGACGGAATGGTGTAGCCCATGCGCTGGAGCAGCACATCCTTTAACAGCGCCGACTTCTCTTCCATCGCCAGCACCACGTAGCCTAGCAGGCGCACAACGTACTCTGTGTCACGCAGGTTGAAGAGCGCAAGCGAGAGGCCCTCCATCAATGAAACGGAGAGCACAATGCGGTACTCCAGCAGCGGGCAGCCGCGCTCGCACAGTTGGTACTCGCCCAAAATCGACATCTGCGATTCCCCGGTCGTCACGGAGGTGATGGGGACGCCTGGCACGACGTACGGTACGACACGGGTCGGCGCCAATGGCGCTGTCTCCGCGAGCGAATCCATAACGTCGTAGCCGCAGGTCACATACATCTGCATCGAGTCCGCCATCACGTCGTTCTGGATGCCCTCCATCCACTTCCACGAGAAGCTCGGCACATGCACGACGCCCTTCGTGGAGCGCTCGGCGGTGTACGTGAAACACGTCGGACCGTAGCGCGAGAGGGACCCGCATATGCGCTCCATCAGCATTGGCAGCAATGCTGGGCTCACGTTTTCCAGCGAGAAATGGCGATGGCGCAGGAGCGACGAGTCATTTGAGGGCGTTTCCTGGCTGATATGCAGTAGTTCACCCACCGTCGTGGGAATCGAGGAGCGCAAGAGCGGAAAGGATGACTGATCTGGCGAGGTCAATCCGAGAAACCGCAGCTGCGCCATGGTTCTCTCGACGCTGTGGCCCAGGTGGGCCAGAACCGTGTTCTCCGAGTCACCGTTGATGTAGCGTTCCACTGGGATGCGAGTCAGATAGCGGTCGAGCACAATTATGTGCGGGTTGTCGGGATGCACGTGGAGACAGCACGAGACAAGCACGTCTGTCACACCGTCCACAATCTTCACAAAGCGCCACGCCCGAAGTGCTCGGTTGCAGCCGCCTTGGCTTGGTGTCGAATCCTCTGCTGGATCGAGGGTGAGGCTCTTTTCGAGATTGTAGTGCTCCACAAAGTTGCTCGTGGCATGCATGGGTTCGTCTTGAATGCCGAAAGGCTTAAACTTGTACTCGCGAAGGTTCAGAAACAGCAGTGTCACTGCCACCTCTCGTTGTCTCTCCTGAAATGCAGTGACGTCGTGCGACGACTCGTGGGGAGCGTCGTTGCCGGAGTCAGAGAGGGCGCTATCGAAGATGGTGTGCAGGTTTACCACAATTGGCTCCAGTCGCTGGTTTTGTAAGAAAACAAGATCGTTGAAGGATATCATCTTGTGCTGCACGTAGTTGAGGTGGCCCTGGAGCTCCTGCACCGCCAGAAGGTAGCAGAAGTCTTGTAGCCGCTGCAGCGGTCGCTGCACACTCGCGTTGGGTGTGGCGCTGAAGAGCTGCACTACGAGCTGCGGGCAGCGATCCGAGGACGTCAGCGGTGGCGGGCGGGAGGTCACCGGCACAGTGTGTGCTGTGTCCTTGACAAACACTAAGCGAAGGTAGTGGAACGTGTCCCCCTCAACATCGTCAGCAACGAGGAAGCACTGGTCTCTGTTGAAGATGGCGACGAGCTCCAGTCGCGAGCAGTGGCACTGGATGCGGTGCAGGATCTTCTTGCATTGATGCTGCAACTTGTAGTATATTGGGATTTCCAGCACATTGCGACCGCGCAAGTAGAAGGGAGACCCGGTCGCATACGCATCCTGCGAGCAGGTTAGTGGGTTTCCATGGAGCGCGGAGTCGCTGCAGTCTGACGCGCCGCTGTTCTTGCTGAACTGGTCTCCCCACCCTGGGGGAATGAGCTGAGCGCTGGCGTTGAAGGACTCGCGCAGCTGCTTCAGGAGATGCAGCTGGCTCACCTGCTTGATCTTACCACACACGTGAGTACGGAGGTGACTGCTGTAGTTGCGCATTGTCTCCAGCGCAGCGGCCGTGCTTTGAGCATCGTATATAAGGATGCGAGCGTTACCGATGGGATGGGGCGGCTTTGTCGTGATGCACACGACCACCCACCGCTCGCCAAAGTGTTCACGGTTAGGCACTACCACATAGGAGAGGGGGAGCGTGGGTAGGACCCACATCCAGTCCTCCTCCACACAGTGGCGGAACACATCCTTGATAGCCTCCTCGGGAACTACGCGACTGACATTCGTCTCCTGCTCGGTGAACTCGACTGAGAACGTGTCACGGACGAAACACTGGGAGCTCAGAAGGGCTGGGGTAACAACATCGCAGAGAAGTGCCTGCAACTCCGCGTTCCTCATCAGCTCGGTCGCTTTCATCCTTTCGCTGTGGGACAGCACGGCGTCGCGCGACCGCGTCTCTAGAGCTCTGTCATCACGTCGCTCCGCTGTGGCGACTGCGGCAGCACCGTCCATGGTGGTGCCTGCAACAGCCGTTAAGGCCGCCGGTTCCGCTTCGACGCGTGCTCTGAGCTGCCGAAAGGGGGCAAGGTAGCACGCGTTCTGCAGACAGTACACGGCGATACGCCACTTGAGTCTCTCTGTTATTCGCTGCATCGCCTGCTTCACTCGAGCCGGCGGCGAGCTGCGGCCAGTGCAGCTGTAGAATGCATCATGGCAGCGCTGCCGATTCCACACAACGGCCATCGGCTCAGCAAAAAGCTCATCCACGGCCGCCAACGCCGCCTCGTCCGCCGTAGCTTGGTAACTCGGCGCGGCTGCGAAGGTCAAAGCAAGCAATGCGGAGGATCCGCCCACCGCAACAGGGGCCTCCTCTGATGCGAAGTGGTAATAGAGAAGACCCAGCGTGCGCCGCACGACCTTCGGTGGCGGGCAGAAGGACTCCTCCTCGCACAGGAGCAGTACGTCTGCCGGAGCCGTTTTCACAAACAGGCGAAGCGCCAGGCGTCCGGTTGTCACGTCAACGGCCTCCAACGGCGAGGCGGAAGCCGGCACAGGAGGGTCCTTTAACGATACCGACGAGATTGTCGACTTAGGCCGGTCACGTAATGTGTTTTGCCACCGCTCGTCGCACTTGTCGACGGCCAAAGAGAGCCACCGGCATTCCGTGTTTTCTTCGGCGCAGACGCCGCTGGCCGAGGGCAGAAGAAGCATGCACGCCTTCACCGCAATCGGGAGTAGATCTAGATGCGCACTCTTCTCCTCTGCGTCGTCCTCACTTGTCGCGTTCCCCCGCATGCCGCTCACACTCTCGCCTTCGTCATCGTAGACACGGCCCTCCTCGCCATCTGCCTCTTCATCCGGGGATGAACAGCCGATGCAGGATGTCTCGTTGGGCTGCAGCGCCTGATCAGATCCCAACTTTGGTAGCCACAGAGTGGGGTGCACCGAAAAACTGTGCTGCTGCGATGCCAGGACGTCTGTTAGCACCTCCTCCACTTTTTCCCTCCACGGCACCCCACCGGGCGCCTCGCAGCAGCGCCGCTGGACGATGTGCAACAGGTGCGTGACGTCCATTTCCACCGCGTAGTTGCCGAGGTGAGCGTAGGTGTTCGTCAGTTCCGCGATGGCAGATGCCGCCGTCTCCGGTGACGCGCGCTGAATGAATGATATGAGTTCGCGGGCGCAGTACACAGACGTAAATGCCACGAGCAGGTGGCGCAGCGATAGAACAACGGCGCGGTCGGCAATGCACTCAGGCATTGCCACGTGAGACGGCGATGTTTCTGCAGGCTCCTCGTTGCCCACCGCAGTTGCTGTGTCTCGGGCCGGCTGGCTTGGACGACAGTGATGATATTTCTGTGCGATAGCGTACTCGAGCAGTTGACCATCGAGGGCAGCCAACGCCACCTTGACGACGTGCCGCCCCGTCCCGGCCTCCGTATCTCTTTCCAGCACCAAGACACAAAGTATCGTCTCGTAGCGCATGGGGCTCAAGACGGAGATATACACGTCCGTGTCAGGGTCCACAACATCGGCTCCGCTAGAGAGCCGCTGCACGTAGTCAGTCTGCAGCAGGCGGGCTTTCACGACGGTGCTGCGATCCCCGACGCAGCTCACAATGTTCAGCAGCCGATCGCGGAGCTGCACACACCCCTTGACGCCGAGCGAGGGCGGCGAGCGCAACTCCACGTACTCTGTGTATCGCACCTGCAACGAGAATAAGATCGACTCGACCCGTGCCACAACAGGACTGAAGCCGAGTTCACGCATTTGCCGAGCAAGCAGGCATCGATTCCTGTGCTGCTGCGTGGCAATGACCTTGCATGTGAAGACAGCAGTTGCAATGTGGAGGTCTTCTTGAATGTCGCGCATGTACATCCACAGCGACGCCCGCGCTCGCTTGAACGGTGTGATGAGACGCTGCACGGAAATCTGCGCTGCCGGTGCCGGCGCCGACGAGGGAAGCGCCTCCAACACGTCAAACAAGCACACGTCAGAGTGTGTCTCAGGGTTGCCAACGCGCCTCGCAAGCACTGCCTTGAGCGATGACGTGTAGTAGACAATGAGCGCAAATCCGGCGTGCATGCGGCGCGCAACGATGTGGCTGAAGATCTCCTCAACCAGAAAGGGGTAAAACTCGCTGCAGCCAAGGACCCAGCGGAAGCACAGTGCATTCAGGAGTGGCCACGGGAAGGACGATAGTGGATCTCGGAAGAACTGCATCGCGCCTGACGCGTGCGCTGCCTTCTCCGGTGCGACAGGAAGCCTTGAGGCTCTGACGACAGCGGAGCTAATGTCCACGCCGGGGATTAGCGTCCCTTCCGTGTAGCTCGTCGACAGTTGCCCGCGCCGCGTGCTGAGGCTCGCTTTCACCAGCTGCAGCGCTTGCTTGTTTTCTGCTTGATTTGACACGCGCACCAGCAGATGCCAGTCTTTGCGTGTCGTTGCCCTGTTGCGTTCTCGCACCGCCTCCTCGATGTCGTTCAGCAGCGCGCAAACGAGTGCGTCCTGGGTGGCACTATCGCACAACACGCAGCTCACTCGGCACTCGAAGGCGCCGGCTAGGCCGAAGCCGCTGCTGGAGCTTGTTTCGTACTGTGGGAAAAACTGAACCACTGAAAAGACGTCTCGGGTGGCGTTCACGGCTCCAGAGAAAGACGTCGTCATTCTCTCTGTGTGCAGATAGGTGAGGTCTTCCTCGCAGCCGACAAGTCGGTGGCGCCGCTCCATCGCCGCGCGTACGCAGGCGCGCGAGGCGGCCTCTGTCTGCGCCCCATTCGTGACTTGAGCGCATGTGTATCGCATCAACACACTGGGCGGCAGCTGCGCAAACCTGAAAAAGACACCGAGAGACGACACCGTGGCAGCATTAAACCACTGCGCCAGCACACCCTCCGCAGAGGAGAGACATGCGAGATCAGGGATGGCGCTTATCGGCCTCTGGCGCGGGTCCGCGTTGACTAGCTGCAGAAGAGCCTGCTCTGCCTTCATCCACATCATCACCTGCGCCCGCAGCAGCGAGAGATACGCAAGCCAGCGGCACGTGCCCTCGCCAACGGTGTTTGTCGCCTCATCATCCCACCGCGTTTTGCAGAAGTGGTCCACCAGCGCCTTTGTCCCCGACACCAGCAGACGTCGATACACCGCCGGTCGGTTGATGTTCATCTCGTAGTGCAGCGTGATGGTGCCGCGGCGGAAGTCGTGGACGTAGCGGGCTGCCATGTGCGAAGTGGCAGACGCATCCTGATAGTCGATCAGAACGCTCCACCCCTGGTTGAAACGCAGTGCCGCTGTCGCACGTAGCACCTCCTTCGTGGAGGCGCCAATGAGAAAGTCAGGCAGGCCGTGGTCGCCATCGTATAGCACCACTGGCTCACACATCGTGTCCGCAAACAAGTCGCGCTGCGTAGCGCCTGGAATGGTCACTGGAAACCCCTTGATGAGGTGTACGAAGATCTGCTGCGCCACGCACCGCGCCCCTTCAAACTTGCGGCACCACTCGTGGTTCAGCCGGTGTGCCGCCAGCGCCAACCAGTAGTCCACGTGCACGGCAAAACCTCCGACAGACGATAGGAGCCGGGTCAACGGGGTGAGCTCAGGGGAGTCAAGCACGAGCATACGATTCAGCGCCACAATGGACACGATGAGGTTCTTGCGTCGCACCGTGTTCTCCAAGAAGGTGAATGTGTCAGACGAGGCCATGGCGCCTCCATCGCTGACTAAGACAAGTGTGTTGCACTCTGGCGTTTTTTCCGGCATCGCACACGCCAAGTACTCCAGTGATGCACTCAGTGAAGACTGCGGCCATTCCTGCGGCGTGCTGTGCGCCCGGTAGACGTTTTCGTAGCGGCAAAGAAGGTCGCGCAGGCGGTCCATAAAACCGCTGTCGTTGAGCAGCGTCCGAGCATCGCAGTGAAAGAGCACCGGCACGGCCGAGCAGCGAGAGCGCGCGCCGCAGTCAGCCCCCAGCGCAGTGAAGCGGGGGAGCTCGGGAGGGCACATGATGATGGCCGGCTGTTGTCGCTGTCGATGGCGGTGCACGTCATCTCGGGCCACCTCCCTGTCGGACGAGGCAGGCGGGCTGAAGGGGACGGCCTTTTCCACCTCCTGCGGCACGTTCAGCAGCACGACGCTTACAAAAACTGTAGGATTCCACACCTGCTGCATCACGCGTGACCGAGTCTGCTCGTCGACGATGGCGGCTTCGACGAAGTTGCGCAGCAGCTGCTGGTCCTGCTCGCGGGCGTGCAGCGTCGTCTCAACGACCTGCAGGAGCGATGCGACGATGGTCGGCATTCGGTCAACCAGTACGACGCCGTTGCGCATGACGCTAAAGGCGCCTCGCCCGTAGTCGAGTGCGATCCAGACGTGGTAGGACTGGTACAGCACCTCTGTCTCCCAATTCCAATAGTTCGCCTGGCTGCTCGCAGCGGTGTCCCATGGCTTCGCATCGAGGTCGTCAGTGCCGTCGAGTAACGCATTCGACACCTCACCGTCATTGGGGCCGTCAAATGACGGCGACCTGCCGCCCTCCAACGACGAGAAGGCGCTCACGTTCGTGTTAGCCGTCGTGCAGGTGCTAGGCGTGACAGGAAGCAGTCGGTCACCCAAGGAAAGACCGCGCTTGAGCTCCTCCAGCGTTCGAATGAGCACACGGCGATCGAGCTCGGCGTTCAGCGATGTGAGCAAGGATGAGGTACCGTTCCCCTTTGAGTCATAGAGGTGATAGTAACGGAGTGCATAGTCAATCTTGGCATCCGTGCTGAACTCGTCCGCACGACTAAACAGCAAGTAGGGGTTCACCGGTGACGCATCCGTTGTCATAGTGGCGCGAGGCAAAAGGGAAAATATTTTGAAATGAATTTGCTGCGAGTGCGAACGTGCGTACTTGTGCAAGAGAGGAGGTAAGAGAGAGGCGGCGGCGACCAAGACGGAGGAGGGCAGCACAGAGCAAACAGAGGGGAAGGGTCAGCCTACGATGGTGTACTTCGAGTTCCAAGAAAAGAGTCCATGACGCGTGTGAGGCGAGGGGGCTTAGTCCACACGCCGTCACCCAGCACGAGAACAAGCCCGCGCCTCGCCAATGATGCCACGAGCGCACTCGCCTCGCGCACGTCGAGCTGCTGCGAAAGTAAAACAGATAACGGAGCTGAAGTCGATACGAAGAAGGGGACCAGAGAAGGTACGCACGGATCAATCAGGCGCTCCAGCGACAGAACACCGTTGCTGCCTCGTCGCTCTTCCTTGTCGAGAACGCGCACTGGTGTTTAGGGCACAAGACTTGGGCGCACGAGCACAAGCACACGGGCGGATACCACTACCCTCGTGCGCTAGGCTCGGCCTGTCTCCGAGTCTTCGTTGATTCCTGTGAGTGGGCAAATGTGCCTGTACGCGCCTGTTGCCCACGTGCGAAACGGCCTCGTTCAACCGCACTTGAACTACCCTCACCAGATGCGCGGCAGCAGTGCGACAGCGGCAGAAGAGCCGAACGAGCGGAGCGGAAGGGGTGTGCGTGGACGTGTGTTTGGGGCACGTGCGCGCGGATGTTTAGCGGCATCGTTGTTTGGCGTGCCGTGAAAATGCGAGAACAACGAAGGAGGCGGCGGGCGTGGCAAAAAGACGTGGTTGAAATGGCGCACGTGGAGAAGACGCAGAAGAGAGGCGCATGAGGCGCGGGTGGTGCTTCAAGCACAGGGCAGCTCCTACCAGCATAGGCGCCCGCATTACGCACCCGGGAAGCCTCGACTTCAGAGCGCCCGTTACGGTGCCTGTGACCCACAGAGACCCATGAAGTTGGCGAGGGGGAAGGAGAAGGAATGCGCTCGTCTCGGCCTCCTTCATTGGTTGAGGAGCATCGAGAACGCCGAAACACACACCACTAGCAGAAAGTGGAGACGAGGCGGTTGCAGGTGTTGAGATGATGAAGTTAAATCACGTAATGTGCCAGTTAATCGAACAACAAGGACAGTAGCCTCCACCCCCCCACACACACACGTGCTGATGGGAAGGGGGGACGGGGTAGCAGGCTCAAAGAGACGCTGTCACGGTGCACAAGTGAAGAGAGGTGACAGGAGGAAAGAAAGGCACTTCGCCGTACAGAGTGAGCAGATTGCTCGGCCCACCTCCGCAACTCCCTTGAAAAGATGTACGAAAAGAGCTGTAGACCCCTTTCCCATACAACCAGCCACTGGCAGCCGTGTTGTCGAGTCATACATGCAGAGATACAAGCACACAGGGCACCACGTCTTACCCGCTCCCTCTCTCTTCCTCCCACATACAGTGCGGTGTGCGTACTCTCCACCTTCGGTTTTTCGTGGTTATCGCTTTATGTCTTGCGCTTGGAGGAGCGCAGCTTAGACACCACTGCCTTCAGCGGGTCCGCAGTGGCCTTGTGAGTCGCGTTGCGCAGACGGTTTGACTGCGTCTGACTGGCTCGCACACGCTTCCGGTAGGTGGCTACGTCGTCCGCGGTCGGCAAATGCATGTACTCGGGCACCTCGAGGATGTTGCGCTCCACCCTAACCCTCTTTGAGGACCGCTGCATGACTCGCTGCAGGGCATCCGTATCCTTCTGCGACAGGTAGTTTGACAGGTACGAGCTACGACTCAGCTCCGCGGCGACGGAGGCAACGCGCATCTTGCGCGTCGAGGTGCGCGTGATGTTGCCCAACACGCTGTCCACGCGGTACTGCAGTTTAGCCACCTCAGCTCGCTGCATCTGCCGAAACGGCTGAATGGCATCGCCGCGCCCTCTGCAGTACTCCTGGAGTGGGCGGAGGTACTTGCGGGCCTTCGGCACGGTGAAGATCGCAATGGATACTCCCTCCTCGCCGGCGCGGCCAGCACGGCCGATGCGGTGGGTGTAACGAGACAAGGCAATCGGGTCAGTCGCCTCCACACCGTCAAACAGAATTACGTTGCGTACGTGTGTAAAGTCAATGCCGCGGTGTAACGCCGAGGGAGCCTCGTCGTTCGCAAGGCCGCCGCCGCAGGCAGGAGTTGGTCGCGACCGACGCCGCGATGACGCCGCCAACTTGCCGGTTGAGGCCCTCCCACCTGGCTGCGGCTCCTCCAACGACATCTGCAGCTGCATTGCTTTCTCCAGTGTGCCATCGGTGCACACGAGCGTGGACACCGCGCCACTTTGGAAGCGACGTAGAGTGTCAAAGCGCACGTTGACGGGGAGGTTTGCGTCGTAGGCAAGCGTTGCCACGCCCAACTGCTCCAGGAAATTCTGAAGGCGATACGTTTGCTCATCATCGTTCACAAAGATAAGTGTCTTGCCGGTGATGAGGGCCATGCGATAGAGACCAAAGAGAAGCGTGTGACTGTGGCATTCGTCCGTGGCCACCAGGTAGTATTGGTGCAGCGTCTTCTTCAGTGGATCTCTCACTGTGACACGGGACTCGACAACCGGGCCCTGCTGCGAGGCCGCGCTGTCCTTGATATCGCCAGGCACCAACTCCTCCACGTCCTCCGATGTCAGCACCACGTTGACCGGATGCCGCAGCAGTTGGCCCTTAACGGCAGCAACACCTTTGGTTAGGGTGGCGGAGGCTAGAATAACCTGCATGTTCGGTGGCAGCAGGGACTGCACCGTGCGCAGAGATCGCTCCGCCATCGAGGCCACCACGTCGGCCTCGTCGAGGACGAAAAAGCGCACGTGCTTAAGTGTGTCAGCCGTCACAGTGCCGTGGCTGCAGCCCTTTCCCAGAAGGGCCGCTGTTGAAATAATTATGTGGGCAGACTGGATGCGTCTCGCCGTCACGTCACCGCCGGACGTCAGGTTGTCGATGACCAGCCGGGGATGTACATACTTGGCTATCACCTCCGTTGCCTCAGCCGTCTGTTCGCACAGCTCGACCGACGGAACGAGAATGAGGACGCGTGGGCTGGGGAGCACCCGGCCACTGCCGCACTGCTCCCGCTCCGTGATGATGCGCTGCACAGCTGGAATGACGAAGGCGCCGGTCTTACCAGAGCCAGTGTGGGACTGGATGGAGATGTCTTTGCCTTTGAGGGCCAGTGGCACACACGCGCTTTGGACGGCAGTCGGCTTCCTCCACGCGAGGTCTTTCAAGGCCTCGAGCACCCGTGTGTCAAGCGGCAGCTCTGACCACTCCGCCTGGACTTCCCCTTCAGACATGAGCGCTGCTTCGCGAAAAATGCGGTGAGAAGAAGGACACAGCTGCCACGGGAGAGGTGTCCCGGTACGAGGCGCGCATACGGAGTGGAAAACAGAGAGAGAGCGGTGCCAGAGTGGCAAGAAGAGATAAGCAAAGATGAAAGAGGCGAGCGGAGGATGGAAAGACCGACTAAAGATACAACCGCAAAGTGGCCGACTATAATGATACAGTGTACCCCCCAACGTCGCGCTCTGGCAGGCGCGCGTGCTGTGGAAGAGAAGGAGAACGTTCGATAGAGGCTGTCGAATTCAAAACCAAAACGCCTCGAAAAGCGGAACACGGTCACGCCCACCAGAGAGTGGCCTGACAGCGAGAGTGGGAGCTCGCAGTGGTTTCTCTCGCGCACGCCTCTCGTGCCCCTTTTCTTACTTTACCCTTTTAAGCGTCTCTATGCATCCACCAAACGGCACCTACACTCACCAACGTACGCCTCTCGTCGAGCTCGCACGCGGTGTGCGCCACTGCCCTTCTATCCAATGACATTGTATCCGTTCTACGGCACTCTACAGCACCCACCTTTCTCTCTCGGTTCCTTCTTCAGACAGCGCGGTTTTCAGAGAGCAGATGGGGGGGGGGGGGGGACTGGTGCCAGAGAGGCACTGACGGTGCCTGGCCACCCCCAGGAGGAAGGAAGGAGCAGGCTGGAAAGCAGGAAAATAACGCAATGCAGTTCGTATGACGTATTGCTCCGAAACGCATCCAACCCCAAAGCTGGCACGAAAGGTGCGAGCCGCCGGTTCACTTGAGAGAGAGAAGCGCAAAGTTGCACCTTCGCGGCAGGGACTTCACATGTGACGACACACACACACATACACACGCGAAAAAACAACAGCAAACCCTCGCCTCTCAGCCTTCCCAGCGGACGGTGAGCCTCCCCCCTCGGAAGACGGCCGCAGCAGTGCATGGCAGCATGTAATCTTGCTCACCTACGGTACCTCCTTTGCTCGGCGCACATCAAGCACAGTAGAAGAAGTCGCGCGGTCTCCAGAGCATGATAGCGTTGCTGTCGGTAGACACGAGTTGACCAGCACCATCCTCCTGCCAGTTCCAGCCCAGGTCCATGATCACATCGGTGTGGCCCCAGTGTTTGAAAAGCGTCTTGTGTCGGGTCTGATTGTAAATACAGACAACACCGTCATGGCCACCGGAGGAGAAAAGGTGGCGTGAGTGTGGGCACCACTCAATGGAAGTCACCTCTCCGCTATGCAGGCGGTCTACCTGCACTGCTTTGCTGCTTTGGCGCAGGTCAAAGAAGAGGACGTTGCCCAGCGCGTCGCCAACAAGCAGCGCGCTCCCGTCGAGTGGGGAGAGGGCGAGGGAGGTAGCGGCATTTTCAATGAAGAAGACCTCCGTGGTATGCTGCATCCGCACGTCGTTAAAATACACGGCACCAGTGGAGGACGCCGCTACAAAGGCATCCGGCGACGTCCAGGAGAAGTTGACGTGCGTGACGCTTGCCTCCTCGTCCTCCAGCAAGAAGACTTTGGACGGATCCACCTGGCGGCTATCGTCCTTTGACAAGTTCGCGACATGCCACACACAGACGCGCCCTGTGGAACCAGACACCACCTGACCCTCCGCATTCGTGCTCCAGTCCAAGTTCTCCGAGGCGCCGTTGCCGCCCTTCAGCGTCAGCACGTGCTGGCCCTCACCGGTGCGACGGTCCCATCGGTCCTGCTCAGTCGCCACAACGTTGAGGGCACGCATCCTCTTTTGGTACTGAATCCGCTCCTCCTCCGTAGCGCCACTGCTGAGTTCGTTTGGCGGCAGCGGCGCGCGGGGCCGCGAGGGCTCATTCGGGAAGCGGCCCAGCGAGACTCGTGACCAGTCAAACACATAGAGGCCTCCGTTGCTGGAGGACGAGGCGATGAGCAGCGGGTTTGCTGGCATGTAGCGCGCTGTCAGCACGTCCCCGTCGTGAAGAATGCGTCGCTCAATACTGAGGCCGCAGGCGTGAGGCGCCATACCGTACCCGCCAACCTCACCAGTAGCTTCACTGTAGGCTGCACCGGAGCCGTCCAGGACCTGCGTGTCTTGCGGGACTGTTGCAGACAGGAGCTGGATGTAACTCTGCTCCTGGCCTCCTGTGCGTGTACCGCTCAATATCGTGTGCGTAGTGAGGCCACTCTTTGTCGTCACGTACGGCATTAACTGCGCCACAGGACTCTCCCAGACGAGGTCGATGTGGAACAGATGCTGATACAAGTCCCGTACGTGCTTGCGCCACGTGCAGAAGCGCTCCGTCTCTTGATAGGACGCCGGTTCCTCTGCCACTGCAGTTGAGGATGGCTCTGAGACCGCAGTGACCGGCGGCGGCACTTCGACGGTGCATACGACATCGGTGCTGGACTCCATCGTGGACGACAATGGTGATCTCCGTCACCCCGTAGCTTTGCGTGGGTGAGCGTTTGTGTCGCGGAAAGGAAAAGAGAAGGGATTAAAATGATGTGTGATTTAATGGCGCGGAGAGGGTCATGAGGGGGGGGGGGAGATGTCAACAGTACGTCTCTGTCTGTGCTGCAGCTGGGCAGTGAAGCGCGTCCATGAAAGAGCTGAACGCACAGCAGGAGAAGTCGAAAGGGGGAAAGTAGAGAGAAAGTAAAAGGGGACGCATCGGCAGATAGGCACGCGGGGCGGCTTGGCCAAACGCCTCGGCATCGTGCAGAGAGACAGCATAGCTTCTTATGAGGCCGCGGGAACTATGGGTCGATAGGAAAACACACCACTCGGAACTTGCGGGCAGGCAGCCGTATCGATGGGCACACAACACCCTCGATGCGTCGAACCGTCGATTGGGGTGGCCGCGGTAATGAAGACTGCGCAGCCTCGTCACAACACCGTTGGATGCACCTCGGCTACGCCTATGGTCGACCCTCTTTGAGGAGAGCACAATTTCCCCTCCCTTGTGCGTTTTATCGCTAAAATGCACGCAAGGATGCAGGGACGCCGGCACAAGCGGATGGGGGCTCTCCACGGCAGCGCGTGCGCACTATCACCCTACCCTCTCGCCCAGTCGAACATTTGGCATGTTGACACACCGGCGTGTTTAAGCAATCACACTGAGGGGCTATCGACTCTTGCCTCTCACGGACCGACCCTCGATCGGACGGCAATGGGCAGCCACCTCCGATGTCCATACGCGGCCACGCACTGCATGCCGTGGCATACGGACAGTCCTCGGAAGACGGGCGTTTTCCACACTCGTTCACGCGCACGTGCGCCGGCAGAAAAAGCGACAACGGCACCCCTAAAATGGTTTCGAAGTCTGCGGAAAGCACGGCGAAGATGCCACTGTCGCCGACAAGGGGTCTTTGTTGTCTAGCGCGCTTCTGTCCGGTGCGCCGCCGATCGTGACGCCGTCGAGCCAAGGGTGATGGCACACCTCGGCGAGAGAAGGGCGCAGCGATGCGTCAGTTGTCATCATGCGCGCAATGAGATCCTTGCAAAGCGCCGAGAGATGCGCCATGGACCGGTTGAAAGAGACGGCGGCCTCGCACTGGGGGTGCTTGGGTACCGTGCCAGAGCAGAGAATGTATAGCAGCACACCCAGAGACCACACATCCACTGCCGCAGTGATCCCTTGCAACGGTGCCCCGTCTACACGAGAGCGCGCCAGCTCTGGTGCAGCGTAGACTAACGTGCCGGCGCTGGTGGTCTCTGGCTTTCCGCCCGCTGCGCCGCCGCCTTCGTACCTCGCACTGCCAAAGTCGGCCAGCTTGAGCCTCACGTCGTATGGTGAAAGAGCCTTCGCCTCTGCCTGGTGATCGTCTACGACGGAGAGTGCAGCATCGCCATCGGTCTGCAGTACCGACGGCGCTAGATCACTTGCAGTCGCCGATGCCGAGGCGAAGTTTGTGACAACGTCATCCTCGGCTCCTCGCCTGACGACTTCTACGAGCACGTTCTCCGGCTTGAGGTCGCAATGGATTATGCTGCGGCTTCGAATGTACAAAACGGCCTCGAGTAGCTGCCCGAAGAGGTGACGTGCCTCAGCCTCGGTGAAGGGGTTGCGTCCGCGCCCGACAACGTAGTCAAATAAGTCGCCGCCGCGCACGTACTCCATGACCAAGGCGACACAACCACCTCCCTCAAACGCATCAACAACCCGCACAACATGGGGGTGATCCATGCTGCGCAGTATTGTAATCTCCGTGTGGAGTGAGGCCGCGGCCTCCTCAGAGCCGAAGTGCTTACGCTCGATCAGCTTGATAGCGACTGGTGCCCCCGTCTCCCGGTCTATACCAAGCCGCACTGCCGCCGAGCTCCCCTGACCCAGCACTGGCCCCAGTTCGTACCGCTGCAGCCCCTCCACTGCTGTAAAGCCTGATGAGGAGAGCTCTGATAGCGGCGCAAACTCGAACGCGCAGCGGCTTGCCTCCTCCAGCGTGGGGTTCAGGAACGAAAGCTTGTCTCGTGGATGCAACACCGAGCATCGTCCGCGCCCCACTCGGCGGCCATTGATGAAAGTGCCGTTGAAGCTGTTGTCGTGCACGAACACATCATTGCCAAGGACAGAGAGCACACAATGAAGCCGCGAGACTGCGTTTAAGGGGAGTACCAGGTCACAACAGTCGGGGTCGCGCCCAATACGAAGGCCTTCTACACCAAAGCGCGTTGCACACACGCTTGTGTTGGCAGATCCACCAAGGGGAGTGAGCTCGAAGAGTTCTGGCTCGGCATGCTGCCGACCATGCTGAACTTCTTCGCCGTCGCCGTCCGCAGCGGCACTGACTTTAGAAGAAGACGTTGGCCGAAGCCGAAGTCGCTGCAGATGCGGTGAAATCGGGCTGCCTCCCTCGGTGGCGTAGGAGCCAGAGCGCTCTCGTTTGAGTTGAGCAGGGAAGGGCTCCTGAAAAAGTTTCTCAGAGATGCCCTCCATGTGACCTTCTGGGTTGATGTGTGTGTGTGTGTGACCGCAGCCAAGGGAGAGTGGCGTAGCAGGCAAAGTAACGGACTAGAGGCTGCGGCACACAGGGGGAGGGAAGGGGGGCCTCTCCCACCTGAATACCACACATAGAGGAGAGGCAGCAGGAGGGAATGTGGCGAAGCGGACAACAAAACTCGATGAGCAACAACAGAGGCACATGAAGTGGGCAAACCGAGACAGCGCCGCCGTGCTATGAGAGACTGAGAGACCGCAATGGGAGGGAGGGGAGGGGGGAGGTCAGAAGTGAACGACAAAACAACAACGAAATATACGCGCCATCGCTGTCGCAACCAACGGCAGCTGGCCGCCAGCGGACAGCATCAGGTCTATGTGCACATCGACCAGCCGTTGGGAGTGGGGGAAGAGCTGCAGCCCCCGCTGCTGCGACACGTGTGCGCCGAGGAAGAACGTCATGCAGAGAAGAAAGAACACGAGCGAAAAGGAGTTCTCGATTGATGTGCTCGGGTCAGCTCACGTACCGACGCTGAGTTGCGCCACCGCGCGCGCGGCCTTCTCTGCTGTACCTTTTCTGTCTCTCCTGCACGGTTAAATGTGTGTCACCTCGGAAGGCTCCGCAACGCGAGTGCCACAGCCAAGAAGAAAGCTGAAAAGCAAAGAGGGGTTGGGTGCAGCGCCACCCACTCAACGTCAAACCCACGATGATGGCGTCTTTGTTACTGAAGTGAGCCCAGAGAGACCACGACGTGCATTGATGTACACCCAGTGAAGGGAGGCTCACGGCCTCGCCACGCACTCTTCCCTCTCGTTGCTTCTCTCTCCTCGAACTTTGTAAGTCACGAGGCGGACCCCTACGGGTAGTAAAGTAAGAAAGCGTCGCTGCGGGGGCCGTGTGCATCTGTACGTCTGCGAGCAGAGGGAGGAGCACCAAAGAAAGCACACACATAACAGAGGGAGGGGGAGGGGAGGGGAATCAATGACAGGTGGGAAAAACATCGTCAAGATGCCGCTCCAAAAAGCCCATCACAGCCCCAGATCCCCCAACACGAGAGAGAGAGAAGGGCGAAGGCGTCTCTGCGAGACGGTGGGCGACGAATGAGTTGAGCACAACGCCGTGCGGCCAAAGAAGCAGCCCAAATGCAACTGCTCGAAAGAGGCGGGAACAAGAGGGAGAGAGCGAAGAAAACGAACATGATCGCGGCGTAGAACGGGTGGTTTGGCCGAAAAGAAGAACTCACACGGAACGCGGAGGTGCTCAACCAAATCGCTTCTCGAGCCGTGCACGGGTGAGTATGGGTGCAGGCTCACCGTGGCCTCTACACATTGCCTCCCCTCCTCATCCTCTTCCCTTATTAAACCTCCCCCGCCCTCGCTTGATGGTGCCTCGGATGTTAAAGTAAAGGCAGACGGCGTTGCACAGCGCACCAACATGTGCTGTAAAACCACTGGCACGAAACGTGAAGCAGAAAACGAACTGGCAAGCGAATGAGGACGACGAAGTCCACGGAGAGCTGGCAGAAGGGACAAGGTGCCAGCGAAGAGCGGCGCCCTTCCAGACGGAGCGCAGACACACGCACACTGAGGCGAGGAAGCGAAAGAGACGAGTAGAAGATGTTGCGCAGGCACACGCCTTCGCGCGGACTCGACACGTAGGTGCATGCACGAGTACCTTGGTGTGCTGCGTCAGTTCCACTAGTGGCGCCGGTTGAGCTCTGCACGCATGGGTACTCGATGGCTTCTCTGCTAGCACCTACAGCGAGCCCCAATAGGGGGAGGGGGAATGGTAAGCAAGTGAAGACGAATAGATGCGACAGACGAACAAGTGAAGCAGCAGAGGAGGGTGGAGGCGGGTGGGGAGGAGGCGCAAGAGGGCTCATGTGAGTATGATAACAACAACAACAGACAGCCTGCGCTCTCGTATGGGTGGAAGCGCCTCTTCTACATCTAACCCTCCCCCCTCTGGGGCTATATTCAACAACGAGCTGCAGAGCACACCCCACTCCGCCAACTATGAAGGAAGCTGTATCGCTCCACGGTTGTGTAACTCACGGGGTCCTTGCTGCGTATAGTCGCCTCCCTCCTATTCCCTAGCATCGACTACCGTAGAACACAGCAAGGGCCGCCGCTGCCAGCCACCTTTGGTCCGTTGTCGTTGCCCTTGAAGGATCGGACAGACTTGGACTTCCCAAAGTCCTCGAAGAAGATGTCGCCGAGCTCCACGAGGTTCATTTCGTGCAGCACTATGAGAACCGCAATGAGTAGGGGAGCGCACCGTACCTCACACAGCGGCAGCGGGGTCCGCAAGCGTGCGCCGCCAGCCTTGGGCTGCAGACGTTGCAGCGCCACCGACAAAAACCCCCTGGCTGGTCATCGGCAGTGTCGAGCTCGTCAAGGCAGAAGAGCTCGAGGCAGGCCTCTCCAGGGGGAACACTTTTCATTGATGCGGGTAAACGGGTGTGGCGTGCGCATGTCCCACAAGCGAAAGGGCTCATCGGCACCGGGGCACTGAATCAAAAATTCCATGCCGACGCCCTCCTTGCGCGGGTCGTACTTGACGCAAGAAGCGATCTCGTACATCGCCGTCACCCTCGCGTCATAAATCGAAATCTCGCACCCCGCCAGGTCAGCGATGCCGGGTGAAAGCTGGAGAGCTCTTTCTGGACCAACGGCAGCGTCTTCGCCCGCCCATTAACCGTCGAGGAAGACTGGACGCTGGTGAGGGACGTTAAGACGCAAGGCTACGAGACGATCATCTGAAGCTAGCACACCCTTGTCAAACGTCTTCATGGCAAGAATAAAATTGGCGTGCGAGAAACCTTGCAGGTCGTCACCCCTAGTTGTATCCTCCTGGTCGCGACTGCTCATCTCGAGCACCGACTCTCTCGCGACAGGCGCCGTCAGGATCGGGTCAAATCACTGACCCACAAGGCCGAGGTTGCGCAGAGTGCCCGTGTGTTCTCCAGCAGGTGATCCAGCATCAACAGGGGCGCATTCGCTGAAAATCCGAAGAGAATCTGAGTAAGCCCCTTCAGCTCCGCAATGGTGGTGTCCAGCGACAACACCGCTTCATTGTCTTCAATTAGGGAGTTGCAGCCTGTCCGAAACCGTTTGGGCGTCACCTTCATGGCGATCTCAAGTGCGCGTGTCTGGAGAAGAGAAGAGCAGCAGCAGCACACGAGATATAGACGGATCTACAGAGGCGCACGGACACACACCCGCACCAGTGCACAACGCGGGGAATACGTGAGGAAGGGATGCCGTCTGCAGACACACAGCGTAGAAAATGGTGCCGGTATTAGTCGGTTGGAGAGCCAGCTGCTATTCCAACATCTTCGGGGAGCATACGCACTGTATGTGAGCCTTCGCTCTCTTTCGCTTCGTGGCAGTGCCGCTGTGGGGCAACACCGACGCTACTGCATGCGAGTGTGTATCAAAGCGTGCGGCGAGGCACTCAGAGCCTAAAAAAAGGGTAGCTGAACGTCTGACGGCAGGCGCCGGCAGAGAATGGAGAGGTTCCCTCGACGCCACTCGATACGCATCAATGGCCTCAAGCCAGAGACATCCGCGAAGACGAGCCTATGTACAGGGAGGAATGAGGGTAGAAAGAAGGAGTTGTGAAGCACAGGATAGGCAGTTGGCGGCGAGCAGTAGTCACGTTCGGCACACGATCTGTGCACGCACAGACCTTCTCGATCCAAAGTAGTGATACGCGCACGTCCCTCTCCGTTGTGTATTAGCGGGAGCACACGGGAGGATATCGCAGAAAGGTCGCCTCCACATCACTGGAGAGGTCATCAAGGAGCTTGTCCATGGTGGCTGTGTTCAGCAATACCGTCAAACGACGACGACGTAAGGGCAGTCACAGTGCAGGTGAGAGCTACGAAAAGATGAAGAGACTGCAGACTGAGGGTCACACCTTTGGCGGGCAACAAAGCTACGTGCATACGAGGATAACGCCCAGGTGCTGCACTGAACGCTGCTCGCATGGGGTCCGCCGGCTAGCAAGTCTCCATGCGAGAGAAGGAATGAAACTGTGAGGGAGGCAGAAAGCGAAGGTCGTCACCTCGGCGCACCTCATGTGAGCCAGCCGGATACCCTTCTTTAGCTGTGAATTAATACTTGCGCCACTGTGTGCTGCACTTGTTGCACGTGATGATCACCGTCATCGGCTCATCGCCCGAGCGCGTCTGCCGCTGCTCCCAGGAGGAGTCTCGGGCGCCGCAGACGTGGCATTTGAAGAGTGTCGAGTTGCTCGTCCGCATTGCCTTCCGAATCTCGCTGAGGTTTGTGTCTTTGGAGCGCTCCTCCATCTTTTCTTCGATCTGCTTGCGCAGCTCCGGATTGGCCAACTCACGGTCATCCATCGTGACGAGGCGCTCCACCAGTAGTTCTCCCTCCACAACTTTCCGCCGTAGCTCGCCGTTCTTGGAGTCCTTGATGCTGAACAGCAGCGTTTGAAACGTGTCTTTGATTTGCTCCGTATCGCCTGGAATCGCCTCCACGATACGCATGCACAGCTCCAGCACCCCTTCGGATTCTTGCGACTGTCTCTCCTTCATGAGCGCATCATGCAGCAACGCCGCCCACCGCTGATGCAGCGTGGCCCTCTTTGCAGTGGGTGACGGGCTAGATGCCGATATGTGTGGAGGAGATGCGGGGGAGGCAATAGGAGGCGTGACAAGCGTGGGTGTTGCAACGGACGAGGTGGGGGTGACGGCGGGTGTCTTGCGGGGGATTTTGCGCGGCAGGTTGCTGTACGGAGACCTCGGGGTGGTAGACACGCTTTCCACCCTCGCTTGCTTCGGCGAGGCTGATTCGGTATCGGCATCGAGGTCACCGCCGCTTTCCACCGCCGCCAAAGCCGCAGTTGAGGGCGACACAGTGCTGTTGCTATGGCTGAAGCCACTGAGAGAAGAGGGGGTCAGAAAGTGCGTAATAGGTTCAGAGACGCGTGGGCGCTTCGCCACCGAGGAGGCAGATGCGTTCTGTATTTCTTGCGATACTGGCGATGGCGACGCAGAATCCATCGGTGCATCCGGCAGACGCGGAGGACTCGGCGGCCGCGCCTCGGATGGTGCAGGTGGCTGGACGAATTCCGACATGATCACGCGGGGCTTGCTGCGTAGATGCCGTGACGAGCGATCCAATGAGGGACAGCAACAGTATTGCACAACAGGAGGAGAGACACTAGACAAAAGGGGGCAGAAATATGTTGTGACAGCGAGTGCGCCAAGTGAGCGGATCGACTTGGAAGCTGCGGTGTTCCGAGGAATGACTGTGGCTGGGCGGATCAAGGGGGCAACGAGAGCGGCTGCGCCTTAATGCGCATATGCGTCTATGTGTACGTGCCAGAGGAAGTAAAGGGATACTACGACTCGCTACCCATGTAATGGCGTGCAAACAACCCAGAGCTCTGGCTGCGAAGGAAGTACGGTGTGCTTCGCTGCTATAATGAACAAACTCACCAAGTGAAAAGGAGGCGCACTCGCGCTTCTCGCTTTTTTCTTTCCCTCTCTCTATGGGCGTCCCTGCGACTGCTGCGGAGCACAGAAGAAGGCGCTCTTGTGGACCACGAGGACACTGTATGAGCACCAAGTAGCCCTCACGCCTTGAGGGGAGCGCCGTCAGCTGCGCGAGAGACACATCGGCAAGAAGCAAAGAGAAGGTGAGCAGCTGGACGATGCGCAAGAAGAGAACAGCACAGCAAGGGTTTCGCCTGAGGGTCAATGTGTGCGCCCAAAATGTAGGCCGCCTCATGAAGTTGCCCCATCACCACGATTCTGCTCTTTCTCCTTGCAAGACACAGAAGAGGAGGATGGCAGCCGCTGTGCCAGCGTGCTCGACATCCTGCTGAAGTCGAGAGGCGTTTGCTTACTTTGCTTTCGGTGAATTACTCGCCTAGGCCTCCCCGTTCGACTCTCCGCCTCGAGATGAGCGGCGATGCACGCACGCACTGTGGTGCGACATCGGAGAGGAGGAGAAAGGACGAATGTCCCTCTATGTTCCCTCTTCCCTCCCCCCGCTGCCATCACACGTTGCTCGCTGGCGCTTCGTAGGTGGACGCATACAGGGACCAGAAGAAGTCCTAGCAGAAGTGCTTCACACAAACATGCATACGTAGATGTGCACACCGGTAGATGCAGGAGCCGTGGGCACTGCGCGCTCATTGCCGTCGCTCTTCTCGCACTCATTGACGGAAGGACATGGAGCACCTACACCACCGCAGCAGCGTCGGCGTGTCATCGGAGCCCTGCCACTTCACAAAGTCGGTGGAGCGAAATTTAGCGTAGCACTAACGAGCTCCACACTGAGGACAGGTGAACATGTTAGTGACGCTGCGGCTGAGCCTCTCCAGATACTCCACTGAGTTCTGATTCAGGCGCTCAAGTCGAGCCCTTTCCAGCACTGCGCGTGCGGTTGGGTTGAGGAGGCGCACTTCGTCGAGGGCAACAAGTTTTTTGGGGGTGCAGACGACCAGTGAGAACGCTCTCACGAAGTTTTTCGCTCAGCGAATCGGCAAGCGCACGAGTCACCGTTCGGTCCATCTTCGCACCGCCGGCACTCTACCTTAGCGCCGCGGCAACCTGGCTCGCCACATCGTTGACGTTGGTGGATGGACACTGCTCGCTACTCTGCGAGAGGGCCGCGCGGATGAGGCTTCTAACGTCGATACGAGCTGGCTTGCTGGGTGCCTCGCCAATAGCGCAAGTTGACTGTGAGGTCTCAGAGGAAGCGGCTCTAGCGCACTCAGCAGTGGTGTATCCACGTCTGTGGTGAGTCACGCGCGACAGGTGCCGCGACGTCACGAGCTCTACAAGGTGCATGTTGAGTGCAGAGGAGGCAATCACTTCAGCGTTAGAAGCGCCGCTGTCAGAGCTCCACTCGCTATCCGACAAGCCGTGCTCCGTGGCGTCTAGGGCAAACAAAATGAACGGTCTATGCTCGGCAGCAAATGTGGGTGTCATTTCTTTCCTTCCTTCCCCAGAGAAGAAAAAGAGAGAATGGGAAGAGATGGAAGAATCGGGAGAGAGGGGCTACACGGAGGCCATTCGCAATCCAGCGCATTCATCTCACACAATCAGATCTCTTGGTTGTGCGTGTGATCGCGTTGCTCACACCGAGACTATACCGGCAAGAATAGCGTGTGTCTTTTCTACAAAAGTATCGCTACGCGTATGTGCTGCGTTTGTGCGCCGACAGGAGTGCTGCGCCACCCGCCATTTCGGCTTCCCTCTCTCACCGCTCGATGTCGCCAGGCAGTCCCCTTCGCGCTTGGCACACGGAATCACGACTTGGGGGCTCTACGGAGTTTTCGCCAGATTTTATGCAGCGGCCTGTGGGTCACGCATGGCAGGTGAGCCAATGGAGTCATGGAGCCCCGCGCTGACTGCATGACTGTGTGTGTAGTCCTTGAGGACATCAGCGATGGCAGAAGCGCCATCAGCATGAAGGCTACCCGCAGCTCCAGCAGAGAAAGAGAAGAGCTCCATTGCACAGTGCACCACTCGGTACATTGCTGCAGTTATGCTGTTGGCGAGGCTGAGTCGTCGCCAATGCGTGCCGGTAATGACGGCTTGCTCCGTCACTAGGTTCACGCATACGGTTCCCCATCCATTCCGGGTCACGTCGATGCAGAGGTCACACACCGCGCCGACCGTCGCCATCGATATGATGCGCCTCGTGGGGTATTCGCTGTGGCCCATGCAGACCATTCGCCCAGTTCACCCGAGGCACCCGCGGGCAGCACAGTTGGCAATAGGCCATGTAGCGAACCTCCCTACTGCTTGAAGAACAGTCGCGGTGCCCTTTCGAGAAACCACTAAAAATTAGTGCACCAAAATCCAGAGGACTCGGGCCCTGAGCCACAGTTGCCCGAAGACACGCTCGAGCTGGTCCGCTTGCTCGTTACGCATTTACCTGGCACGCAGTTTCCTGAAGATGCTCTCTCCAAGGCAGGGGTTTTCACCTCGCAGTCATAAACAAACCCCCCAAACGTGTACTCCTGGAGAGAAACCTCGGCTGTGTCTTTGTTGTGAGTGTCACTGAGCGAGTCTGCCGCTTGAATCGCCGATTCCGTTGCCTGCTTCACTGCTGGACACATGTCTGCAAAAAATGCATGTTGTTTATCCACACGTTCACTTGCACACTGGCAGCTGGTCGCGCGGCATAGGAGGGGGTGGGACAGCCAGTTGTGCTGTCACCACTCGCACCACTTCGGGGCTCACGCTTTACCTCATTCGCATAGCTCTCAGCTCATGAGCTATCTCTCCACGGACGCAGAACAAAGAAAGAGACCTCAGCTTCTTCATTCTGTGGCCTCACGCCGGCCGCAGTGCCGCACAAACAGCCGCAACACTCACAGTCGCTACACGGCGGACATGTAGCGGCGCCGGTAGTGGCGCCTCCACTAAAGTCAAATTCTACTTCCCGTCCGCTACAGAGGAGACACGCCAATGCGCCAGAGTACCCACGCGATGTGCCACCCGCAGCGACTCCCCAGCGTAGCAGACCGGGGGGTCGCCAAGCAGCGAAAACTGGGGGGGGGGGGCGGAGTGCTTGCTGAGCTGCGGTATCACGTCCAGAAGCGAGCTTGCCCCACCAAAATCTCCAGGAGGTGGAGAATCGCTTCTTCTCCTCATGATGCACGCTGGGTACGTGCACCGCGCTGAAATAAACCTTATTCCGGGGGCAGGGTACGGGAACAGCTTCTCGGTCCCTCTTTTCCCCACTTCCCGCGACCTCGATGGGTATGGCGTCGAAAGACTGACGATGGGCTGACCACCGCCGAGGGTGCCGTGGTTGCTCGCACCGCGGTCTGCTGTGCACCTATTCGCTCGACCTTCGATGCCAGTTGGAGAGTGAACTGGTACAGGTTGGGTCCACCGTGCTGTGACAACTTGCCTGCAGCCAGCTGGTCGAGCGCGGAGGAGGCCTTTTAGAAGAGCACCTGTCGAGCATCCTCCATGTGTGTGCAAACTTCGCAATAGAGTCCCTCAAAGGCGTCATAGTGCACGCGTTTCCAGGGCTGCCACAGCTCGTCCCAAGCCAGCATCCGCTTCTTCCGGTGGTTGGCGCGGGCTGGGTCTTAGAGGCATTGAGGGTACTCCCTGGACGCCTGCACGCACACTCTCAGCAGCGCGATGATTGCATCATCCGGAATCAGAAATGCCACATGCGTAGGACGTCCTCGTGTTCCTTGCTCTTTGGAGCGTATGTTGCGCGATCGGTGGTTGGCGCAATCGTTTCTGGGCACCATGAACGCGAGGCTTGCCCTACATGAAAAGCCCACGCACAGCTGACTTGACGGCATCAGCCCATCAGAACTCAAGGAAAGTGGTCACCCCTCTCTGCACCATGAAGGCCGCAGCCGCATGCAGAGTACTCCTGTCTGTCATAGTTCCTCCAGCGCGAGAGAGGGGAGAGTGGAATGCCATGGGATCGATTTAGCGTGGTGTGACGGACTGGCGTGCGTTCAAATTTATCCCGCAGAAACTGGCGCGCTTGCTTGCTGGGGTAGGAAGGAGTGGGTGAAGGTAAGGAGGAGAGACACCACAAGTTGGTCGTCATCCAGCAGTGTCCAAGGAATGCCACCACAATATACGCGCAGGAGCAGAAAGAAATGGTTGACTCGCGTGCGCGCAAAGGTCAGTCGCGCGCACCATCTGCAATTTGTATCTCCAAAGGACTTACCGTGCCGGCGCCTCTCTCCCCGATTCTGACTTTCGAGAACTGACGTGGCAGGTGGAAAGGGGCGTTCAAGGTGCACTCAATACTGTCATTTTGGCTTGCTGTGGATCGATGCACCACAAGGTGACTGGGTGGTGTTGGTGCGTCGAGAAGCCCTGACAAACTCCGAGAACCTGAGGCTGCAGCAAAGCCACGGCAGAGATCAACAGTGGACGAAACACACACAGTCATGAAGGTAAGACAGAACGACAAGAAGGAGAAACCATCGCGTGAGCTTCAGTATGGAGAACATCGAAAAATGAAATCAGGCTGCGGGTCACGCTGGGAGCAGCAGCACCGCCGCAGAGTACGATTGACGCGCACACACTGGTATTGCCAACGCCCTCGCACGGTCGGCGCTATTTCTGTCACTCGGCGATGGCGTCTCCGAAGCCTCGGAAGAGAAAGTTCCAAGATTCAGTGTGCGTGCAGGCGCTAGAGAGGCCAACGATGCCCCGCCTTCGCGCGTGTAAGCGAGCCGCCTACGCGCACCAGTGCAGCACTACAGCCGCACTGTTGACTGGCGGCGCATACTGTTTCTCTTTGAGTCCTACAGGGCATTGAAGGGTCCTTGTCGCCATGTTTGACTGCATCCCCTTCTCTGAGTCTAGAGAAGGGCAGCAACGGCCATCACGGCTAGAGCGGCCATCAATGTCGCTAAATGCGACCACAGCTGAACAACAATAGCGCACGCATGCACGCGCCTACGGGAGCAGCTGTACGAGAGAGAGAGGGGGGGGGGGAGGGCGCAAACGCGAGGTCGGACACTCAGTAGTACTGCTCGTAAAGAATAACGTGCACCGAGGCCCCGTATTGTGCCTTTTTGCTGTCGTTATTTTGTGCTTTCCCATGACTCTAATGGCCACACGCGTCACTCGCCCCAACCTCACCCCACCACGAGAGACAACAACCCATACACACATGCACCAGCGATGGAGAGAAGGGGGCGGGCTCGGCAAAATAACAGCGGCATCCCGCGCGCGCACACATAATCAAAGAACCGCGACAGCACACATAAACACGCACGCCCAGAGAGGAAGGGGGAGGGGGAGAGAGAAGGTGGGAGAAGCCAAACACACCATTACGAGCGAAATAAAGTCACACGAAGAAGGCAGACAAACAAGCGTGCAACAGGGCACTGCTCACGCTCGTGGGAGTGTATGTGCGCCTGTGTGAGTGTGAGAAAGAGAGCAACAGAGATAAGGGCAAAAATGAAAAGAGACGAATGTACATGTGCAAGACACATCCGATCCCCTTCATTGCTCGTAGTGTCGCTTTAGCTGGCATACATGAAAGCGACAAACCTAACTGGCAGGGGTCGGAAGGAGAGACGGAGAGACTCTACGTTGCGCAAAGAGAGGAAGACGCCCACCTTGTCACACATGCACACCCGCACCAACATACCTTCACAGATGAACGTATATACATACTTGCAGCCACACAGCCATGCGTATGCGTGTGGGTATGCGTCAGCACCTACACATCCACACGCAGCGGATGGCTAACAGAGACAAACGCCCTGTGTGGGGAGAAGAGAGTAGATAACACGTGAGAATAAGAAGAGCAGTGGCCAAACTAATGTGCTACGGGCACGGTTGAAGAAGCAGCACGATCTCTGAGAAACAATTCACGTCGCACGGGTCACCCGGCAAGAGAGCCCCCTCGTGACGGTAAAAAGGACAAACCAGAAGTGGAAGAGAGGAGAGCGAACAACGAAGAGCGAGAAGAGGGGAAAGGAAAGAGATGAGTCCGGAAACCTCCGCCTCCACCGAAGCTGTATGCCGACACAGTAAGCACAGCGTCTACTGCACACCGATGTGGCAGTGACGGTATGCAGCGCCTGTATCCGAGAAAGGTGAAAAGGGGAGGATCAGAAAGGGCTTAAACGGTTGCCCTCCTCCCCATCGATCCATTTTCGCTCAAGGCCTCCTGCGGCTTGTAGACCGCGCAGGTGTTTGCTTCGTTGGCGCAATGCGGGGCAGACTCACCGAGTTCACAGGGGGCAGTATGAAGTGCTTGCTGCCGTGGCGACGAGTCAACGGAGGCGGGGCCGTGCTGGCCGGGGGCACTGGCTTACGCCCCTTTAGAGGTGATGGTAACTCCACTAGTTCCTTCTCACGCTCGCTCTTTAGCAAGTCACGCAACTTTGCTCGCCGCTCCGCCTTGTCTGTTTCTTTCGCGTGCTCTAACATCGCCAATTCCGCTTTTTCTCGCCTGCCATCCTCTTCCTCGTTTCCGTGGGGTCTTCTGAGCGCAGCAGTGTCCTCGCCAGCGCGGCGTTTGCACCCCACTGCGTACTTCGCAGCCTCCTCCCGTACCTCCTCGTCTACATCTTCACATAGACGGCCAATCATGGCGGTAAATTCATCTTCGAGCGCGCCGGCGTTGCTCTTCCTCAGCGTCTGCGACAGCAACGGCAGACTACGCGCTAGTGCCAGTCGTACCGCTGTCACACTGTCGCGCTGCAGCTCAAGGCAGCACTCCAGCATCCGCTCCCGAACACAGCGAAGGGAAAAAAAGCGAAAGGTCACAGATACAAAGTAGATGTACGTCTGGCGCGCGTAGCACGAGGTTGACCTGCCGTACTCGCTATTCAGACGACTAAAGATCTGCGCCTTGGTGATTGGATTGACGATCCGAGAGGCTATGTGCATAATGAGTGTGGCGCAGTCCGCCTTCAAGATTGTGGCCCCGGTCTTGGCGTACTCCCATAGTCGCGGCACGACCTGCTCTGTCAGCGTCCTCTCCTCGAACAAGTCAACGTAGTGGTCCACAATCTGCATGACGTGCTGCATAGTGCGCCAGTTCACAACGGGCTCCGACACCCACGCAAGGAGAGAGTCCAGCACAGCTGAAAAGAACGACAAGAGGTCCGAGTTTTTCAGCTCGCTGCGGAAGTAGTCGAGAAGGTTACTGATGTGCTGAACCAGCGCCGCCCGCACGGATGCGTCGGGGTCAGCGATGAGGCGCAGGAAGGGCCGCTCCAACAGGTCAGCAGCTGGTGTGTGCAACAGTGGAAGAAGCTCGTGCATACCAGAAGCGGTGCTAAGCCGTGCAGCAACGCAGCTATCAGCGGAGAGAGACAAGAGCGCCTTGCTCAGGTGCGTGGCAAAGACGCTGCGCGGAAGCGACGCCACCACGGCGGGAAAGTTGAAGGCGCAATGGCGTCGCGCGTCCTCCTCGTGCCGCGTCGCAGCGGTACAGAAAAAGTTGGCAAAAAGCGTCACGTCGTCCTCTGACACGATGTCTGTCTTGATGGCATCGAGGAAGCGACCGAACTCCCCGACGAGCAGTCCGAACACCTCGCTTGGCGGGTTCGAGATGAAGTTCTTGATGATCGGGAACAGCTTCTCGCGGCGGTAGACAGAGCCGAAGAACTCCACCAAGTCAATAAGGCATGAGAAGGCAGCTCGCGACACCACCTGTTCCTCGTCAGTCAAGAGCTCGAACAAGTCAGGCGCCACGCGTATCTTTGCCTTTTCTACGCCCAGTGAATGTGCAATGGCACACAACTGCTGACACATGCGCTGGCGGACGCCAACGTTTGTGTCCTGGCACAGGGCTAGTGCTCGGGGAAGTATGAGCTCCTCTACCTTGTCAGCAACCATATGCTGACAGAGGGCGCCGAGGAGCTTGCAGCTTAGCTCGCGTTGATCCTGCGACTGCGCGTGTTCCGACTTGTTTACGGTGAGGATAATCAGGTCACTTTGCAGCACACTAACAGGTAAGTAGTCGATGAGCCCAAGCAGCAGCTCACACCACGCTACGCGAATCTCCGGCATCTGGACAGTCAGCATTGTTTTGGTGACGTCATACAGCTCAGTGGCCGTGTCGGAGTCCAGTAAACCTACAAGCTTCAGCAGATTCTCCGGCGCGCGACACTGCAGCTCAGGGTCCTGCGTCCACATCGAGTCCAGTAGCGTCTCGAGGACCTTCGAGATCGCCTTCGAGGGTAGCTCAACAAGTTGCTCGCGGATATGAGCAAAATAAGAGATGCGCTGGCCCGTACTGCCGTTTGCCATGATGTACTTCGCTGACTCCTCTACCGAGAGTTTCTCTTTCTCCACATAACGCTGCACCGCCTCCTCACGCTCGAGGGCTGCGTTGAGGGCCTCGATGTTCTCGGCGCCAGGCACCTCGCGCACTAATGCTGTGGGGTCATCAGGAAGCGCCGTGAAGGGCATAAATCCCGAGGAATCTTTTCCAGCTGAATACTGCGTAGGAAGCGGGGTGGCGCAGTTGTCGCCATAGCCGCCCTTGGCCTTGTATTTCGTCTTCTTTGGCGGCAATGTCGTCTGGGCGGCCCGGACACCCTCAAGGAGTTGTTGGCGTAGCTCAAAGGGCGAGCGGTAATCCATCCGCAGTCACGTGGGACGATAGGAGAGCGAAAACACAACGATAGACTATGATAAGTCATGTGACACCCAGGATCCCGTTGGCGCGTGGGTGTGCGAGAGGGAGGGGGTGGGCGAGACAGGTGACTGATCCTGTATGGACGAGAGTAGCAAGACAAATAGGCGTCACTCACGAAGACGGAGGAAAACCTCCGCGGGAAGCGTAACGCTGCCAGACCTCGGGTGTAGAAGCACGACGCGATGCAGCAAAAATGTAGACCTGTCGAAAATGGCCTTGCAAGAAGGCGACGCGCAGTGGTGGCGTGCGTACGAGGAGAATTCGGTGGGGAGTACAGGATGAGACTCCACGAAAGCGATGGTCCACCGCCCCTCACTATGCACACAAGGCGTCCGCTGCTATGCGAGTATGTGTATGGAGCCTACTCTCTTCCTGTAAGCAGCATGCCCTTGAGCGGTGGCGAAGGTGCACCACGAGCCCTTAGACACGCCGGGGCACCCGATCCCAAACGCACAAGCACTACACGAAAGAAAGAAACTGTATGGCTGGTGCCCCTTTCCAAGCGGAAAAGCACAGAAGAGAACTGCAATCAGCGCGTGTTCCAGTGTACGTGTGCAAGCCACGCCCTGTGACCACGAAAAGCAGAAAGGAGAGTAGAAGGGAGATGAGTGAAAGAGGGCAGACGAGTTGCTGAGCGACGCGCATTGAGAATTCTTCATAAACAACAGAAAGGCTGAGGTGTGTCCGAAGAGAGATGGGAAAACCGGCAACAGTTAACGCGGGGGATGGGCGTCGCTATGACCGAATTCCTCCAGGAGACCAACTTCACTGTTCCGCGACACACGCGCATAGAGAGAGATGTAGCGCCTTTATTAAGAGCAATACACGGGGGGAAGCAGAGAAGCTGACCTTTCATCTGCATCATACCGACCCACACACGAACGCAGAGCGTCTTGTGCCTTCGATGTAAAGAGATATGTGTGCTATCTGCTTAGCAGGCACTGTAAAGGATACTGCTTACTCGAAATGGGGGTGATTCACACGCTGCAGGATAGAGCAGCTCTCAAAGAGGTGTCCCTGAATTGCAGCAATGGTTGGCAAAGGCAGCGAGCCGGCTGAGGCTGAGTCCCAACCGTGACGCAGCGCACTTGCTTCGAACACTTTTCGCAGAACGTACTGGAGAGATGCGGGGGCGCAGCCTACCGCGTGGTTGGCTACCACCATGGCGCATTCCCGCCTCTGCCCCTCTGCGCCGTCGAAGCGCTGAAAAAAATGCGCGCACAACTCCTCCGCCCCGTCGTGGGTGAGGGGTGGAATGTACACAAGCGTTTCCAGTCGGCCCTGGCGGAGGACGGCAGCGTCCAGCACTTGCGGTGCATTCGTGATTCCAATGGTGAGCACACCACTGTTGCCTATGACGCCGTCCAGCTCACAGAGGAGGCCCGCTAGCATGCGTCTCGTGACGTCGAGCTGGCCTTTACCGTTGCCGGTGCCCTGGTCGCTGTCTCCGCATCGCATCACACCACGAGACTGTGCGATGACGTCCAGGTCCTCCAGCACCACCACAGCAGGAGTGCGCGCCCGTGCTCGACGGTACACATCCCGCAGCTGCTCCTCACTCTCTCCAAGGTACTTGGAGAAGAGCCTTGTGCACTCCACAAAGAAGAAGGGCATAGACGGAAAGTCAGAGGCCAGCTGCCGGGCGAGGCTAGACTTGCCGCATCCTGACGGACCGTGAAGAAGCAAGCCGGTGGAAGAGAGGAGGGATGCCAACAGACGACCACCACCGCCTGGGCTACTGTGTGCGGCGAAGACAGAGACAAGTGTGCTGATGCGGTGTCGCGCCTCGGATAAGCCGTAAAGATGGGGAGGTGCGCACTGGCTGACAGCGGGGGAACGCCGGTGGTGGAGGAATGCACAATTTTCCCGCGCAAGTGAGCGCAGGTTTTCGCCAGTGACGCCATGTGCGGCGGCCTCAAGCGTCATGCATGCGTTGAAGAGAAGCATTTGACGTGAGGTGGAGAGTGTCTGTGCACCACTGAGCAGCTCGACGTGTGATTTGAAGAGTGGCTGTGGAACGCTGCGCAACAGTCGCCTCATTCCCGCCTCGGTGAGCTCGCGAAGGGGGTAGAGAGCAGGCAGTCTTTGCTCTAAAAGCCATGCTGGCACCGTGTCCTGACTGGGAGCACTGGCAACGATAACACACGACGAGCTCGTCAACGCTGCCTGCAGCAGTCGCTGGAGAAGTGGCAAAAGGCCGTTGATGCTGCAGAGCAACCAGAGAAGATCGATGTCATCAACGACAACGATCGAGAAGGGCCGCAGTGACAGTGCATGGGTAGCGATCACGCCTAAACTCGAGCTGCTGTGTGCCACTGCGGCGTAGGTCAGCGTCCACAGTGTGAAATCATCGTCGGGCGAGGCAGCTGCCGGTGCTGTGAGAATGATGTCGTGCACTCCGGCCGCGTGTCGCACCTTGGTAGTCACTGACAGTCCGCTTACGAAACTTTGAAGCGCTGTACTCTTGCCGGCGCCTTTACTGCCGACAAGAAGAAAGAAAAGCGACTGCTCCCCGAGCTGTCGGAGTCGCTGCACATCAGCGATAAGGTGCCCGTCGACAGACATGGAGAGAAGTGGTAGGTAGTCATCTACACGCTCCGTTGCTCTGAAACACGCGCACGATAAGCGAAAGGGATGGCAAAGCATTAGAATGGGGGGAAGCGAGAGAGATCAGAGAGGTGCGTGCAGGCGTCCATCAATGGTGACGGGGCCCCCACAGAACGGAACAGCGAAAATCGAAAGGGAGAGATGCAAAGAAGGACGCTGAGAGCAGCGACACGGAAAGAGAGAGGCCGGGAGGCAGACATAAGTTGAGGTAAACAGGCAGGTGCCCTATTGGTGCCAGAGTGCTTTGCCTGCCGCACCGTATGCCCGAGGCGTTTACGAAAGCAAGACGGCCTTCACTATCGCCACACTCTCTTCGGCGGAAGAAACCTCATTGACCCAGAAAGAGAAGGGCAGAAAGGAGGCAGATGCCTATTCACAGGAAGAACGACAGCACACACACACACACACACACACACACACACACACACACACACGCAAGTGCGCAGCTGAAACTTTCACAACGGAAGACCACCTCGGAAAGGGTGCGCATAGAAGCAGAAAGACACGCGGGGCTGCAGAAGAGTCTGCGGCAGCGAGGAGGAACAGTTGTGTAACAGCGGGGAAGGCAAGCACGGGTGTGTTCAACCGAAATGCAGCTCGACAGTCCCTAAAGAGCTGCACTACACATCTTGCAAGACCTCCTGGTGCGAGAAGTGCTCATAGAAACGGGCACTGAAGATACTAAGCGTCCTTTTCAAGTGCCTCATAGCTTGTGTAATCCTCGATACGCGGCAGCACCCCGTTTCGAGACAAGGCCTGCTCGACTGTCGCAACATTCAACTCCCTCTGAGCCTGCCAGTCTGCCAGTCCAGTGACCTGCTTCTTCAACTCCTTGTCCTTGTACAGAAGAACACACGGAAGGTAGCGGTCAGGAAAGTTTGGAATCGCCTCTGTGGAGATAATCGAAACGAGCTTGACTGAGCGCCGCCGCTGCGCCACCGTGCGAAGCACCGCCAACAGTGCCTCACAGTCGCTGTGACCCGGCTTGATGAGCACTGCTACCACCCAACACGTCGAAGACGCCTCTGTAACCTCGGCAACGTAGTCGGCTCCCGGGATGTGCCGTAGTACCCCAAAGCGCTCCGTTGCCCTCTGCTGCTGCAGCTCCATCACACGTCGTCGCCGGATAACAGCTAACGCCTCGTCCTCGTTGTCTGAGTCGACAATGAGGTCAGTACCGTCCTCCTTGCGACCCTCGTCGCGCTCGTAGCCTCCGCGCTCCAGTTTTGCCTCGACTTTTTCCGCATGCGGGTCGTAGACTGTGAGACACGCGTTTTGGTTCGTATCGGCAATTTTTTGCGCTAATATCTGCAGCTCGTGCGTTTCATACTTACCGACACGGTTGCCGTAGCGGTACTGCACGTCCTCCCACTCAGTGGTGCGAATGCGCTGATTGGCCGTGCGCTCCATGGCTGCGGCTCTGTTTTAGGCTCGAGATTAGAGGGGGGGGGCGTTCCTGAGAAGGGGCTTGGCAACCGAGATGCGCGCGCTGTAAGTAAAACTATGCTTGCTTCCGTGAGCCCCTGTTGGGTGAATGACTCTCTGAGAACAGAAAACAAGAAGGTCAAGATAAAGAGGAAAAGGGGCGAGAAGAGGGGACATGCAAGAAGTAGATGAGTATGCGGAGCCAACAGAGCAAAACAGATGTGCTACCAAAGATCCAGCCTGCCCTACAGAATCTGCTGAGCCGCCTGTACGGGGGGAGATTGCACACACCAAGGCAGTACGTGAGGGCGCGCTTATGGCGCATGATGAGCCCGCGCATTCACTTGCACATAACGCACGGCCTGCGTGGAGGTCAACAGGCTGGATATTGGGTAGGTTTCTCATCGAGACGACAAATGCTTGGACTTCATCAGCAGACGCCTCTGCCTCGTTAAGCCTCGTCCGAGAACAGAAAAGACGAGAGACATACAGCACAAACGAAAATGCGTAGGGTACATCGGTGGAGGGGAAAGGAAAGGAGAACGCGCAGCGTGGTATAAAATAATAATAGAAATGTAAAGGCGCAGTCACCAGCGCAGAGCCAAAGCCACCTCTGTGCGAGTGCGTCGCTTTTCCGGCACATGCGCAGTGCCCTGCCCAGCAGGGCGGGGGGAGATACAAAGACGACAGTGAGACGAAAAAAAAAGGCCAAAGCAAACACACCATGACTACGCATCCACCAATCATGCCAAGCACAACAACAAGCGAAAGAACACAATGATAACGCACATCGTCCGACGAAGCCTTCTGTAACGCGTACAGGGGCCATGGTTCTTGTGAGATTTGCATAGTAAGCGCACCTCGTGAAAGAAGTGGGATTCAGCGAGAGCCCATCACCGTGCTCATTGCATCGCGCTTCAGGCTCGTGGGTTGGTGATGCCCAGGTTGGTACGTGCCATTGGTGGCCATCGTAGTAGTGCGCTTGGTGCTCGACCATGTTGGGATCGGTCCAGGGAACTCGCTTCGCGCAGCGCGCACAGGAGGCACTTCCTGTGGGTATACTTGATTGGGACACGCGCGAACATGCGTCTTTCCGGCCGAGATGTGCGTGTGAGGGTAGCAGCTGTGCGGCACCTGAAGGACTCCAACTCTGCCGTTATCATCAAAGGCATAAATCAGCCTGCCGGCCTCCTCCATCTCCTTCGCTGTGGGGTCCCTTCCCTTGTACTGCCGGAACGCCTCACGGTACGCCGCAGTAGCAGCAACGGAGGCATTGTCTGCCGGCTGCGGACGCTCGATTGCCGACCCTGTCAGTGCCTCGGCATACCGGTAGACAAAATCCATATCTTTGCCCGAGAGTACTGCGCGACTGCGCGAGGTCTGAAATGGGTCAGACCAGGTGCGAGCGCCGCTTAAAAACTTGTGAGAGCAGTCTTTGAAGTACGTGCCGCTTGGATTCGCATCCGTGATGGTGCGGCTTGCAATCATCTCAACCTTCTCCCTCTTCGTTGCGGTGTAGCGGAGCGAGCGCTCGGTGTCAGTGCTGGCGGTTGCGGCTGGATTGCGGCGCTTCACAGAGTTGTCGGTGGGCATCGTGACCGCGGATGGTAGGTTAGGGTCTGGGAGCGTGACCGCCTTCCGAGGAAGGCGCCAAGAGTTTGTCTCGATTTCCTCGACATGGTTGAGCAGATCCTCCTTGCACTGCTTCTTCAGCGTGCTCGACTGCAACTGCTCTTCAAGAGTGACCATGAGTGGCACTGTGCTCAATCAAGGCGCAATCCTTCTGCGAAATAAAAGAGAACGTTTCTCTAGATTGATCGGCGCGAATGCTGCGCTAGCGGAAGTCGTTTGCCGCTGCAAAGGGTGTGCAATGGATAGGATGGGGGAGGATGGAAGAGATGTGCCTGGGAAGGATGACAAGGAGCTGCACATGCAGCCCAGGAAAGGGATAGAATAGGTGAGCATGAGAAGCAGGATTGGAAGGAGTCCGAAACGCGACATAAAAAAGGAGGATGCAGAGGAGCAATGAGCCGCGTCTCTGCCACTTGTGGGACCGCAATATGGCCCGCCTACTGTCGATGGAGAACATCACACGTCTACGTGAGGGGAGGGAGAGTAAGCACACCTACTTTGATTCCAAACCCATTCCATGGACGCAGGGAAGGGATGCCGCGATTTTTTCGTGTTTGCCAGCGCTGTTTTCTTCCGATTCCGCTGTCCAATGCCCCTATCCTGGGAAAAGATGAAATGATAAGTGCAGTAGATTTTCTCTCCCCCTGACGTGAAGCACAATACCGTACTGCCGCTGTAGCGCCTAGCTAACAGGAGAGGCCATATCGCCTTTGCGGCGCACTTCCACCCTTTAGTCCTTTTACCACCCGCCTCTTCGGCAGAGTGCCGGCTGTGGGTGGGTCCATGTTCTTCTCACCCGTCTGCGGGGACACATACGTACGCATTTTTTTTTCTGCAGCGTGCGCATTCTCTGCCATAGAACATGAGTCCAGATCCCCTCTACCCCGCTCTGCCACAGGCCAATCGCGTTGTGCAAAGCAGCCGCAGACACACGCGGTACAGCAGCGCGCCGCCTCAGTCAGCTGAGCACGACCCCTGCCTCAAACACTGCCCACCCTCACTCCGCAGGTCGCCTCACAGACGCTCCCATCATGCCGGCCGCCACTGGGTGCATTCCTCGGGGTGGCGCAGGCTCCCCACACCAGTAGGCAACGAGGACCGAGTGAGGCACGTTCAACACACGCAGATACTCTGCTCATCATGTGAATGGTACAGACGCGCTCACAGTCGCAGGTCGCTCCGACGCAACACCACGCAGGGCCTGATCCCCAGTATCAGCCGCAATACAACACCCTGCCCTCCGTACGTCGTAGGTGCTTGGCCTTGTCAGTACCAGAAGCGGCTCGGCATTGGCATGGATAGGGTGCAGCCTGGCCTCTCCAGAGAGCGGGCACTGGGACCTGATACCACCCCTGTGCGGGCTCACAGAATCAGGAAATAGAAGCACACGCACGAGCCTCAAGAAAGAAGCTGAATCGGAAAGACTCAACAGGGTCTCCAGGTGCACACTGGCACGCTTGCTTGCGTATGTGTATAGATATGCATAGCCGAGATCAGTGCAGAAGATAGGCAGAGACGGCGTGGCGAGGGGTAAAACCCCCGAGAAAGGGGCGCAAGCCACACACGCCAGAAAGAAGAGCAAAAAGAAGCGGAAAGGGACGAGTACTCTTTGGTGCGTGTGTATGGAAAGAGCCACGAAAAAAACGTGTATGGGGCTATAGGGGACGCAGAGAGTGAAGAGGACTGACGCAATGCACACCGCACCGATGCACAGACCGTAACAAACAGCCGGGAAAAGAAGGAAAACAGAAAGACGAAAGCAACCACGCACGCACCGCTGCCATGCATGCATTGAAGAGGGGAGAGGCCTCACTTCTTCGGCTGCAAAGCAGCAGCCTTCACGGGGGAGGCCCCAACACAGCTGCCGCCAGACTTGGCGGCCGCCGCTATGAGCTGCTCACGGGTAGCGATAATAGCGCTGATAAGACCCAGCCCAGCCACATTGGCCGCGCCGATGTCCACAGCGCACACATTGCCGATAGCCGAGACCATATCGCAGGTGTTTCGTGTCAACACTAGGCAGCGGTCACCTCGCTTCGGCATGTTGGGGTCACGCACAAGGTCGTAAATGTCGAGCATCACAGCCATGGCATAGCCGTAGAAGAGGGACGCGCGCGAAACATGCGACATCTGTGCCAGGGTTGGCGAGTTGTTGTTGAAGAAACGACCGGCAAACACAATGTTGTCAAGGAGGCTGAAGATGCCGTCGAACAACACGCGCAGCACAAACAAAACGTCGCGGAGTTGTACGACGCGCTTCTCCATCGCGTCGCTGATTTTCTGCACGTTTCCGAGCCACGACAACATGCGCATTATGCAACGCGCATCAGACATGGCCGCACCAGTCTTCATGAAGTTAGAGTTGCCGTTGATGGCCCCCATCATCTTGAAGAAGCATCCGGCGCCTTTGATCATCTTGTCGCGTGAGTCGGTCGCCGCCATGTAGGTGTTAAGGGCAGCAACGACGGACATCTTTAATATATGCGGGGTGGTGCTGAGGGGACAATAAGCAGAAAAGGGGTAGGGGACTGTGCCTCTTTGTGTCGGCTGCGCGGAGTGTGAGTGTGTGTTGGCCCGTAATACGAAGACAGCGCTCAAAATAGCGGCTGCAAAACCGTAATCGTCTAAGACAAAGAGAGATGTAGGGAGGCTGATGCACCGGCCCACGACGTGAGGTGAGAGAAGAAGAGAAAAAAAGGACATGAGGACGTGAAGTAGCACACGGAGAATGTGGTTTGACACAGAAGGGGTCGATTTCACTCAGGCTTTGTGTTTGCAGGTGCATAGCGCCACCACTCGCGCAAGTACACTATCCACGTGGCGATAGAGCACAGCTCAAGTACCACCGAAAGGTAAGAAATCACTAGAGATGCCAGAGCTATGGGGATACCCGCACCGCACGGTGAGAAGCCTCGCGTATTCGTCGAGGTGCCGTTAAACTTCAAGACTAGCGCTACGCAAAAAAAGTGAGTGCAGGCCTGCGCTGCGCCTACCCGCGGATACGCAGAAAGCAGTGCAGTGACTCTTGGGAGACTTCCACTCACGCACGTGCCCCCTCCCTCAGTGAGAAGAGTGTCCAAGCTCACCTGTCCACTGTACTTCTGCTTCGATTCCCGTTGTTTTCCGAGGCGTGACCGCGCCGGTGGCATTGACCAAGACGAAGTAGATCGGCAAGCGCTCACATATCCACACCTGCGAAGAGAGAGACACCGACAGGGACATCTGCACCATCCCAATCTGATATCCCACGCGCGTCACGCATCACAGCGGTCTTACAAAAGAAACGTTTATAGTGGCCTCTCTGCTTAAAGCCCGGCACGCCCTCCCTCTTCCCTTGATTCTCATAGCGGCCGCTTACCAGGGGAGAAGAAAGGAGCTTGGGCATCATTAGAGGGGAACGGCCCCGCTGATCACTTTTTCAGCTGCCTGAACGCTTCATCCTTCACTTGCTGAAGGTCTTTATTGGTGGGGTCGAGCTTGAGACCTTGGGAAGCGGTGGTAGAGGCGTCACTATACCTCTTCAGCGCAAGCTCAGTGGCAGCCTTGCGCAGGTACCCCTTTGGCCACGACGGGTCGAGTTTAATGCAGCGCAGAGCATCCCAGTAAGCTCTGGTGTAGAGCTGTTGGTTAAAGTAGCAGGCGGCGCGGTTGCTGTAGTAGACGTGGTTTGTGGGGTCAAGGTGAATGGCAAGAGTGTAGAACTTCGCTGCTTTGACGTTCTCGCCCTGCTGAAAGACCTTGTTGCCCTGGTTCTTGAACCGCGCCGCCGCCTCAGCGCGCTTCTCCGGCAGTACCTGGGTCTTCTCGAGCTCCTTGACAGCATTGGTGTTGTTGGCGACCTTCGCCAAGTCCAGCGGAGTCTTTCCCTCTACGTTCTTGGCGCTTACGTCGGCACCGTAGCTGCATAGTAGGCGGATGCACTCCGAGTTTGCATGCTCCACGGCAATGTGCAGCGGCGTGCTGCCGTCCTCAGCAATGGCGATGTTGACCGTTGCCCCGTGTTCAACGAGGAATTCTACTGTATCCACCTTCTTCATGAAAAGGGCTGTGAACAGGGCTGTGCCACCGTGCTTGTCGACAGCATTGATTGGCACATTAAACTCGTAAATGACGGCGCCGATACAGTTGAGGTCACCGGAGTGACACGCCCAGTGAAGCAGAGTGCCAGCCTCACTATCCGTGTACATCGTCTTGGCCCCCAGCTCCACAAGAAGGTGGAGGCAGTCCAGGTATCCCATAGATGCGGCGTAGTGCGCAGCTGTACTTCCAGAGTCCGACTCTTTATTTACATCGGCACCCGCGTTTACCAAAATGCGAATGCACTCCAGCTGTCGTCCCTTCACAGCCATGATAAGGGGCGTGTTGCCGTCCATGTTCTCAACGTTTGTATTCGCCTTATACTCTAGTAGCAGACAAATCATCTGAGCATCGCCGTTGAAGGCGGCAAAGTGGAGGGCAGAGTAGCCGCCAGCTTCGACGGAGTTCGCGAGCTCTGGCTTTTCCTTCAGCATTCGGCTGCAATCCGCCGCGTCGCGCGAGCGCGCTGCGCGCAGGAACTTCTCCACATCCTCTGAAATGCGAGTTCCGTCGTCCATGCCTCTTTTGGCCTTTACTGTTGAATAACAAAGTGTATCGATCTAGACGATGTCGTTATCGTGCGCATACCACTTCTCCCTCGCCGTCTTGTGTTGCTCTCGCTCTATTACGTATGTGTGCAATTTGTGGTGCTGTAGGCGGCGGTCGTGATCCGTGTTCCACGGTGCAGAGCAACGTCATCAGGACGCGCAGAGTTTGCACACCCCAAACGAGAAAAAAGGGAATGGGTCACAGTAGAGTTGTTATTGGTAGTGACGACCAGCGCTGCTCAGAAGCGCTCTTCTACATTTATAGTCGGCCAGTCCCGTTCCTCTTCGCGTTGGCCTGAACTACTGATTTCGGCAGGTGAAAGATAATGTGCTGTGCTCAAGGCGGCCAAACTCGGAGATTGCCGCTTGAAATAAAAGTGGTGAGCGCAGCAGACGATGCAAGGAACACGTCCAAGGCACACATCGTTTCAGATGCCTGACTATTCCGAGGTACTAATCACTCACATTAATTCTACGCCGATGCTTGCCGGGCATTGCCGGCATTGCTCTCCTCACAACTCGCGTGTCCGTCACTGCCTTTTGTCTCTGCTAGTGCATCTATATGCGTCCCTGCAACATTTTTCTGTAGCGTGCGTATTCTCTGCCATAGAACATGAGTCCAGATCCCCTCTACCCCGCTCTGCCACAGGCCAATCGCGTTGTGCAAAGCAGCCGCAGACACACGCGGTACAGCAGCGCGCCGCCTCAGTCAGCTGAGCACGACCCCTGCCTCAAACACTGCCCACCCTCACTCCGCAGGTCGCCTCACAGACGCTCCCATCATGCCGGCCGCCACTGGGTGCATTCCTCGGGGTGGCGCAGGCTCCCCACACCAGTAGGCAACGAGGACCGAGTGAGGCACGTTCAACACACGCAGATACTCTGCTCATCATGTGAATGGTACAGACGCGCTCACAGTCGCAGGTCGCTCCGACGCAACACCACGCAGGGCCTGATCCCCAGTATCAGCCGCAATACAACACCCTGCCCTCCGTACGTCGTAGGTGCTTGGCCTTGTCAGTACCAGAAGCGGCTCGGCATTGGCATGGATAGGGTGCAGCCTGGCCTCTCCAGAGAGCGGGCACTGGGACCTGATACCACCCCTGTGGTAACCTCGGTCATTAGGGGTCAGTGTACAGTAGAAGAGCGAAAACGAACAAAGAAACAAACAGAGATTCAACAGAACGGACAACAAAAGACAAGAAACAGAGTAGATAGAGAGAAAGACAGCGCGCAGCCGCTGTACCACAGACCGAGTTTAGTCGAAAAACACACAAAACGAACAGACCATAAACGACCAAGCATATTTCTGCGAAGCCTTCAGCAATTTCTCTCTTACATCCGCAATTCCCCCACCCGGCATCTCTACGCACCAAAGTTCTTTGATTCCATGCTGAGAAAATGACGCGTGAGTGCTTAGGGGAAAAGGCCGTTGAGTGTCCGCATAGACTTCCTCTCTTCATATGAGAATATTATTTGACACAAATGAAGAATATTAGGGAAAATAGAACGACGAGGTGAGGCGCTAGTGCACTTCAACTGGGTAGACGCTGAAAATGAGGTCAGACCTCGAGAGAAAAGACAAGTCACTAACGGAGGGAGGAAGGATAGGGAGGAGGTGTCGGAGGAGGAGAGAAGGAAGAGGTCAGGTGAAGCAGCAGCAAGAGGTTACACTTAGCATGTGCCTACACCGTCCACGAACAGCCTTCACGTGTATGACTTACTGTTGCGCTTTTTGTTTCTCCTTATTGTTGCTGCAGCCCCGCATGACTGCACAACAACACTATTAAATCTCAAAGGAGTTCAGCTCGTACGCAGGGGCAAACAAATCCAGCGTGTGGGCGTCGCCGCCGCAGAAGAGGATGGTGCCCGCATTGTTCCAGCACACCGCGTTGTAGCGAGAGGCACTTCCGCCGCAGTCGGAGCGCGACGACGTGGGGATGGTGGTGCTGCTAGAAAAGTTGATCAGGTACACACCAGTAAGCGTGGACACGGCACACTGCAGGGAGTTGCTAACAGACATACTCAGAACGGCGCTATCCATGTCGCGCTGCACGTTTGGGCTGCGCAGCATTCGGAAGTCCTCCACTACGATACGCTTGTCGAGCCCGGCCGTGAACAAGTTGTTGTCGCAGCTCGCGATGCAGGAAACGGTGTTGGTGTGATGCGTTGCCGCGCTGACGTTGCGGGGGTCTCGGAGGTCGTAGATGAGCGTCGAGCAGTCGCGAGACCCAGTGATGACCATGTTCTCTCGGTCGCTAGGGACGTGAAGGGCTGTAATGAGGTCTGTGTGATCGAAGTAGCGCTGCGTCACGTGCTGACCATCGAAGATCATGAGGGAGTTCGCGTTCGACGTTTGTACGCCCACACAGTACCGAGACCCGGATGAGTCTTTCAGACACTTGAGGCTAGAGATGAACTGCGCGTCATCAGGCTCCGTGCCGCCGCACTCCTGCCACTGCGCCTTGCGATTACCATCTTCGCTGTAAAAGATTACGGCTGGTGGGATGCTTGCGTACCGCCCCACCGCGCCAACGATCAGGGTATGGCCGCGGTTTGTTATGTCTAGGCAAGAGGCGTAATGGCGCGAAAGGAGAACGTTCTGTAGCAGCACCCCGACACCGTCCCACGTCCCTATCGTGCCATCCGACGAGGAGCTCACCACCACCTCGCGATGGTTCGCACCACCACAGTAGGCAAGAGACAGAATGGGGTATTCGTGATGGGAGCTAGAGCGACGCAGGCTCAGTGCCGGCTTGTACGGTGACCACCCTAATGCCTCCATGATGTACTCGACATCGTAGAGGAATGTATCATTCATCTGTGCAAAGCGGACCGCGCCTCTCAAAACATTCAGCGTTGCGGTATCGCAGTTCCGGACAGCCTCGTACGCCACCTCCACTAATTTGCCTAAGCAGGTCATTCCAGCAGCCCGAGTCGTGTCTCCTTCGATCATTTGCACCAAAGTGTTAACGGCACTGCGGATGTTCAGCAGGTCCTTTCGCGTCATCATCGCCAAGGTCTCCGCATAGCCGATTAAAGGGGCACGACTACAGTCCAGGCGCCGTGGCTTCGACAGAAATGCCATCGCACGCTGCACAATTGCCTCCTTTGCCTGCGTTCTCGCTTCCTCAGGTAGACGGGTAAGGACCTCTACGAATGGCGCAACACTCTCTCCGCTATCAACACGGCCTTTACTGAAGAGAGCTATCGAGCACATCACCTCTAGGCTATCCGCGAAGGATGCAGGATATGAGAGACGGCGGACCAGCTCGCTCACTATTGCATCGTACTGCTTTGTCTTCACCGCATCCTTGATGCGCTGTGCTAGGAAGCCTGTATCCGTCTTGAATCGCACCACTGCATTCGAGTCTAGCTCGGACACTGTCTGCTGAAGATGTGGCGCCTTGTACAGCTCCGAGTGTTCGAGTTCGACGTTGACTGTGATTTTCATTTTCCTCGGCTAGCGCCCACCACAAGATAAAATAAAGCGACCGAATGACGAAAACAACGTTTTAAGTGGTGTGTGGAGGGAAAGGCTTGATCTCTGTTGGTGGTGCGCCGTCAGAGGTGCACAGCCGCATTACAGGCACGAGCGCAGTGTCCGTGGAGACAGGAGAAAATAATTGGTTGCGGCGGCGGTGGCGTGTGAGAGAGTTCACCACATCCAAAAGCGGAAAACAGTAGTGAAGGAAAGAGGAAAGACTAAAAGGAGTTTCTTTAGTTCAGTTACCCCGCCGTTCACGGCCAGTCAACCGCACACCAGCTGCGATGTCCTCCCCATTGCGCCCGAATATTCCAGCAGTGATGAAGAGCGCGTAGCACTGCCGTAAATGATGAAGAGGGAAAAGTGCACCTCAAGTGAGGCTCTTCAGCAGGAGTTGAGGTAACACAAAAGAAGCCCATTTCCGTGTCATCGGCTCGCATATCTCTGCTTGAGAACGCACTACCTCCAGTAACGCGGACACTTCAGTTCTTTTAATCTGCTTCGCTCAGTTTTTCTTATTTCCGCTGCTGCGCACTATCTCCGAGTCACGAGCACAGTCAAACGAAAGACACATGGCTTGAGCGAAGTCAGCGAGAGTTTGCTTTGTTTCTCTCGTTCTCACCCTGCACAGTAGGCGAAGAAGCGATCCAAGCAGCTTCCCTGTGAACAGCACCCGAGAGTTTTGCCGTAGACGACAAGAAACCACAGCAGCTGCGTCTCACCCACGCTCCTCAGCTATTGCCCATTACGCAGCGTTGGCTGTTCTCTTTTTCCCAGCGAACCTGCGATGGTTCCGTTTGCTACCGTCTTGTTTGTTGCTCAGCCGGTGCCGATACGCCTGCTGCCTCCACCTCCATCGAACAACCGGGAAGCAGTACACAGCAGCAAAGTCACCGGCTGCAAAAACAGACCAAAAATGAGGCGTCAGCACAACATCACCGACTTTGACATCAGCAGGGATCTCGCTGCAGTCCTTGTGCTCTGAAACAAGCCTTGCCACCTGCGCGACAGACATGTCGTTCTTCAGCAGCTCAAAGTATTGGAGAGCAGAAGGCTTTCCGGTTGAGTACAGTAGTGTCACCCATCGCGCATGCTGCTCTGTGAACCCCGGCTCGAGCGGACAAAACAGCGGATATCCCAGTTTCTCACTGAGCGTCTTGGAGAGTTGCTCTACAGATTTGTACGCGTCGGGAAACGCGCTGAGGTACGTCTCCAGGATGAGGCGCTCGGCAGCGCAGTCCTTCTCATACCGGTTATCCACGTTGTACGCGTAGCACTGCTCCTCGTGCGCTGTACAGTGGTAGCGTCGAGCAGGCGCCTCGTAGCCGTGCTTGAACGGCCCGACAACGACCAAACGCACCTCTGAGGAAGACTTGGGTGCCCATACTCCAAGCAGCTGCGTTCCATCCAAGTACGTGTACTCCTCCACCGTCGTGTCCTGTGCGTTGTTGCTGGTCAGGTCGCTATCCTTGGTGGCCGGATAAGGAGGGTGAAACTTCAGCATTGCCGCCTGTACCTCCAGAGAGAAGCACCACTCTCGTTGAGCATAGTTGTCCTGCTGAATCATATCCGTGTGCTCCTGATTCAGAGACATTCCTGTAGGCTCGCCAGAGCGAATATCACTCACCAGGAAGATGTCGTGCGTTTCACAGTAGGTACGCCGAATCCGCAAGCACAGCTCCGGAGTGCAGAAGTCCTCGATGAGCTCTAGCACACAGCTCCCCTCCTTCGATGCGATCTCTTTGACCTGTGAACAAAACGGTGCCGGGTCGATGAGAACAAAATCGAGCGTCGGAAAAAGAGAAAAGAGAAACGGCAGATGAAGTCCGCAAGCAGCGCCGGCGTACACGACAAGGACCTTCAGAGACGCGGCGCTGCTGCAGTTTTTGGAGTACATGGCAATCTGTAGGAAAAACTCCACTTCCGACAGTGCCAGCTTCCGTTGCCCGTAGTGCAGCCCTTTGAGAAGTGGGCACTCGAAGGACGCCGTAGATACATTACTCCGGTACGGTCGTCGCGGTGCATCTTCCCTAAGCACGAGTCGCCGGTCAAACAGCATTCTTTTTTCGTTCTTCCCTGTAGCCCCATCCGCGTCCTAGTGAAGCTAGCCACTGCAACTAGGAAGCCCACAAAGAAGCACAGGGAACCAAGAAATAAAAGAGAAACCCACAACAGCTAAAGAGAGTGCGACGCCGTGAGTGCGCGCCGTTCACCAATGAAAGGGAAAGAGACCAAGAAGAAACATGATGAGAGGGCGGGTAGAGGCAGCACTGTAGCCGAAGCGAGGAGGCACACCCCGTGGCTTCCGTGATTTCGATGGGCAGCAGACCAGAGCTTCGCCTGTGGTACTTTCCACCGCACCAAAGGTGTTATACGTTATGACCAGCACCGTGTCAAAAAGGTGAACGCTAAAGCTAAAAAGGCTGACGAGCGCCACCTACGTGTCTGACAGCTGCGTGCGATGCAGCGCGTAGTTTCATTGCCCCATGCAACCATGCACAGACAAAACAAAAAAGGCAAGTACATCGGCGAGTGCACTCGTGCACGCCATCACACAAAACACCAGAGAATCATTTATACATCCGCCACATAGAAGCGCTCACACAGGTGCACACACACGCACAGCACGGTCACCTTTCAACTCGCCAAAGACAGCTCACGACTTCAGTCATCCGCATTAGCTGCCGCTACCGCATTCCCACTTCCTCAGTCGCAGAGGGCGTGAGCAACGAAACGAAGAGAGGGCACGAGGAATGCAAGCTTGGGTGGGTAAACAGCCGCGAGATGGCATTGCAAGTGAGCAACAAGAAAGGAGACCAAAGGCTTAAAAAGGGTACATTTGATTCTTTCAACCGAAAAACGAAGGCTTTGATGCAGCGCTAACTCGTCGACGCCGGCGTCTTACTTTGTACTCACGAGTCTGTACGAGAGACGGTCCTGCACGTGCGACAGCCCACTCATTTCTGATCGTCGAATACAAAGACGTGCTGCCGGCTAAGCTTCTGCATCGCATACTCTACGGCCACCAACTGCCTCTCTACAAGTTCCTGATGTGCACGCTGCGATGGTGTTTCCAACTTGCTGAATCCTTTCGTCTGGTAGTCCTTGTTGAGGATGTCCCAGCGACGCTGAAGGCCATCGCGCAGCTGCGCCAGCTCCGACAGAGAAATTTCCGACCACCGCTCTTGAGCACCTCTGTCCGCCGCCTTGAGGTCCTCGAGCATCTGCTTGCGCGCGTTCAGGTCACCTTTGATTTCTGTGATGTACTGCGGCACCTTGCCAAAGTCCTCGCGATCTGTTGCACGAGGCTGTGGGGCTGGCATTACCTTGGTAGGCACCGCCATCGTGTTCTCCACCGCGTTGGCGACTACAAAGTTCTTCTCCGTCCGCAAGCCCATGACCGGGCGCTCGGTTCGAAGGGGCACGTCGGGCTTTGTTTTTTCGTGGTGGCAATCGCTCTTCTTGAACATGGAGTTGTCCACCGTCGGTGCACCGCGGCTGGCTGTGAGAGGGCCTTCATTTTTGCGGAGAAAGTGCTCTGGGGTCACAGTCGAGCCGACTTCGCGACCAAAAGTCCCGATGGGTTTCCGCGAGGGGTGTACCGACGCATCCGTGTACTCACCGCCAGCGTTACCCACAACAGCACTTGTGCCGTGAATGCCAAACGTCGATGCCGTCGGCGGTGGTGGTCGGCGACTTTTCTTGGCCGTGGCAACAGGCTTGACTCTCAGGACATTGCCGTCCGCCGCTGAGGGACTGCTGGCGGTCACCAAGTCATACACGCACTCACCAGACATATTTCGGTGCAAACGTCAGTGTGTCTATTCTCTCAAAGGCTGCAATGAGCGTGCGTGCTGAGCAGCTGAACACCGCAAAGCTGACACGATGGCAAGGTGAAGAGAAAGGACCCCAGAACAAGCAAAAGGTTGACGGGGGGATGGATACCAAAAGATGGTGATGATGGAAAACAGTAAAATCGGTATCAGAGAAAACCTCACACCGACACACACACACACACACGGCATCGCTTCTTCAGACGCAGTCGACCCCCGAAACTAGTACATCTCACCTGGACTTCTAGAAAAGCTCATTTGGCCAGCTTCGGCTCTCAGCTCCTGAATGTTACTCTAGCATGTCGCTCGTTGAGTGTGCGCACAGCATCACGCTGTTGGTTTTCCTTGTTTGTTGTTATAACGCAGTGAGAGATGTGAAAAGTGGTGAAGGCGAGCGTCTCAGCCTTCACCACAGCGAGTAAAGCCCAGTTCCGTAGAAAGACACACGTGCAAACACAGACAGAGCACAACGTATGTGGGCTGCTGCGAGTGGTCCCAAGTGTAGAACTTAAGGCACCAAACACATACACATCACTCGTTACTTGTAAAACGAGAAACAAAGATCTGCCTCGAAAACCGATGGACTAAAGGTGCGCATCGGGATCCCCTCGCGGACCACTACACCAGTGTGCCGCGGAATGCGCCTCTCCAGTCAGACTCACACCGGCACCGGGTACGCGCATAGACATACCGAATGGAAACAGCGACAAAGACAAGTCTCTCAGACTACCCAACACTCTCTTCGAGATGCATGTAGTCAGCTCTTTGGGGGCGACTGCGATATATGTCGAGGTTCTTTTGGCGGTGGCGGGGGTGGCTTCGGATGGTCGTACACTGGAAAGCGGACACGTATCTTCTTGTTGGGCATGTAAGCCTTTCGAAGCATCCAAAAATGGGCCTTCATGTAGTGGCCCATGAGCAGCGGAAAGAAGGCCAAGAAGCCCAGAAAGGAAATCTCGAACGAGTTGGCATCCTGCGCCAGTGCAGAATGTGCTTTGGGGTTCTTCTTGTCATAGAAAACGCTGCATCGCTCACCAACGCGAAGCACCGGAATAGCCTGGAGGTACTCCGCCTCCGTGATGGTGTCGTCATACCACCCCTCCATCCAGTTTCGATACGGAGAACCGGTGGTGCCACGAGTGGAGACGTATCGCTTGCCATCAACCTCGAATTCGTACTTGACCGCGTACCGCGGGACGCTAATGTGCCTATAGTTGAGCTTGCGTAGCTCTAGCAGCTTTCCTTGAGTAATGCCCCATCGCGAGCCCGCCTGGTAGGAGCTCAGTGCGTCGTAGTAGCACTTTGTGTTCACGTATACCACACCCACCAGGAACAAGGCAGGAAGGCGAACCTCAAGTGCCAAGTCCCACAGCCACTGAGGCTGCTCCTTGCGGAAAATAAACTTGTATATTCTGCCAGACGACATACTCTTCGCCAACACAATCGAGTTACGTGTTGCAGGCGCACCACCACGGCGGGAAGGGGACACCAGAGGAGAAATAGATAGACAAGGAAAGGGGAAAGAGCTGCTTAAAATCGGAAAAGGAGAAAGCAGCTGAGTTGTGCTTGGAAAGAGGCACAGTAAAGCAATCCTGCCCAGTAGGAGAGAAAGACGAACGCGTTCCACTAGGTTCCACGCGGCGGAGGTGCGTCGAGCACAACTGTCAGCCATAGCAGAACAGCAAGACACACGAGTGCGCCAACAGCAACATTTCTTTTCCTTTTCACAAGCTGTACTGTTCAGGCCATCTCCTCTAACGAACACTCGCGCCTGGCGACCCACCAGCGCGAGTGCACACACAGTATCACAGGGCGAAGGAAAGCAACGACAGTGGGCGGAATTGATGTTCCCGCACCCAAGGTGGATGGTAGTGCACGTGCAAGTGGCTCACGAGTATAGACCCAGTCATATAGCAATAAGAGAAGATATAGTAGAAGTAGCCTGCGCATTGCTGTCAGAGGTATAAAAGTACAGCGTATCGCTGCGCACAGGCCGAGCACCATGTTTTGCACATGGAAGGCTACTCGACGCCACCACGAGCATCAGCATCCGCTCTCACCACACGATCGAAAATGTGGTCCACTCTTGCCGGATCGAGGCACGTGAGACAGCCCGCAATGTTGCACGGGGGATCCGGGTGGTTACCGTCAAACGGACAGTTGTCTGCTCCGGAGCACGGAATGAGAGCGGGCTCCGCGGTGTCCCATCGTGCTATGCACCGATCGCAGGTGAACCGTGTACCGAACGAGCGTTGGGTGGCAGGATTGCAGCAGTAGCGACACTTGAAGACGGCCGTGAGAGTGTTGCACGTCTTGTGGCCCTTTGTGAGGCAAGTATCGCAGACCAGATCCTGCGGGGGCGATGACGGTTCGCGCCCCTGCATCCGTGAGCACATCCGTAGGCCGCCGTAAAACGCGTTCCTGCACCTGCCACAGATATAGAAAAGGAGGTCTTCCTCAGTCTTGGTCGCTTCACAGTTCTTCAGCTCCTCCGCCATTTTTGAAGACACGTCCGCATACAGCTCGCTAATCTGTTTCGACTGCGCCACTAGAGGGTGGCGAACTAAGTGCTTGCATCCACCAGGACACAGAGCGCGAGTAAACGTCACGTGCTCACCCTTCGCCGTGAAGTCCATCCAGTTGGCCACCCACTGATCAATACACTCTTTGTGGAAGTAATGTCCGCAGTCCAAAGTGACACCGTCGCCGCTGTCAAACTCGCACAAGCAAACAGTGCACAGGACCTCGCTATCAGTTGGCTGCGAGCTCGAAAGCTGAAGTTCCCCGATTGGAGACGCCGCACTTCCACTCTTCGAAGACACGACTTGATTGTCATGTGTGTGGAGAACAATATCGTCCAATGACGTGAACCGCACGCGTGGTAACGTCACATCCAGCTCCACAATGCTGCCAGCCTCAGTGACGCCCACGACACACTCGTCGGCGTCGTGAAGCAGTGCCACAGCGTACCGCTTGTAGTGGCCTAAAAATCTGGCTATGTTACTCCCGTTCATCACCTCTGTCAGGCCCTTGTTGAAGTCGTAGCCGAACACCCTGTTGCACTCGCTTCGAAAGACAAAACCGTTGTCGGCAGGCTCGGCGCAAATGAGACGGTACGGGAGAGCGATAATTTCAGCCACATTGCAGAGCGGGTCATATACGGTCACCCCGGTGTTCCCAGCGGGAATGCAGATGACCTTGTTACGGTGGAAAAAAACCTGCATGTGCGCACCAACTAAATCCTGGACCATCTCATCTTCCCCACTCTCCAAGTTGTGCCGACGCAGCATCGAGGGAGCTGAAGTTGGGAGGTAGTAAAGAGCACAATTGCCCGCGGAGGCTGCAGAGACAACGCCGCCAGGGATGACAGTCTTTTCTGCAAACCCCAGCTCCCCACCTGCAGGGTTAACAACTTCCACCACAGCGCCGCTATCGCAGTTGTAGCCGATAACGGGCATCGCGGCGGGCTCCTCTGCGTGTTGGATGTCAACTGCTGGAAACGGTAGGGGGAAAGCGGAAGCGTGAGTAGCCTCAGTAAAAGTCTGCTTGAGCGTAGATAGATATGCACGTCCGCACGCAAAAAGGAGAGAGCTTGGAAAGTGGACGCGAAGCTGAGTCTCCTCGAGGAACTCTACGCTGCAAATCACTACAGGAACATACTTGAAGGAGTCTCACACAGCGGTGCCGCCTACGGAGGCAGCAAAGCTCAGCCTATGTGCACTAGCACGAATGTGATAAATTCGTTGATAACGACTATGCATCAGTAGCATCAATGCTTGCAAGAGCTATTGAGCACTCTGACATGCGCAACTAGAGCGCAGGTGCTGCAGTGAGCACACAACAAAAGGCGAATAAAAAGGAGTCTTTTTCTCGCTTTTTTTTGTTCGTCTGTGTTTCGTGTTGGGCGTTTCCGCTCATTCGCCACGAGTCCTCAGAGGATGTCGGAGGGCTCAAAGGGGGCGCAGCACGAACAGAGAAAGAGAGACGCAGCTGCACATCTCAGCACCACTACGCAAGAACAACGAGCAACAGGTGATGTGTGAGCAGTGTGTGAAAACAGTAACAACTGAAATATGGAGGGGCAGCGCTGCCTCGTGTGCAAACAAGCACACACTCTGTATCCTCGCCACAGCAGCACGCGCACACCGCATCCCCCACACCTGCAAGGGTGCCGCTGTGAAAATTTCTCTTCATGAGAAGAAGTACTCACTGCGTAGGTAGGAAACCCACAAACAGCAAAGAAAAGCTAGAATGCGATGAGTACTAGCGGTTAGAGTGTCTCTCTGCATTGTCACGCATGGCGCGCAATTTTTCTGCAGTGACGGTGAAGATCTTCAGATCCATGTCACTCTTAGTCTCCTCGTCCAGGGACTCGCGAGCAACTCCATCCTGAAACGTCTGCGCCCTGCGCGACGACGCACGTGCCTTTCGCCACTCATCCACGAAAATGCGCTTGACCTGGCTCTCATACTCGGCGTCGTTGCCCCACCACGGAAGCATTGTGTCGCTCGTGATGTGCTCTGCAGTCCCTGGGCGTGAGCTTGCCTGACGCGCTGCCCGCATAGCTCCCTCAGTGTAGACGTACACGAGCATCATCAGCGAAATCAGGAACACATAGAGCACCGACGACTCCAGCTTCATCTGCTTCACTTCCTCAGTGTTGTTCATGACCTCAGTAGCTGTCCGCGCTCCAAGGCCCGCTACATCCGGTCTGTCCTGAAGGGTATTCTTCGCATTCAAAACCTCAATGTCCGATCTGGACACCTCTGTTTCGTGCAGCGCCTTCTCATTTGATTGAGCCGCCTCCTTGAATGCGTTTGGTGGTCCATCCGAGGAGGTAGCGTCCTCTGAGGCACGATTCGCAGCTGTTGCCTCCGCGTCAACGGCACTAGCAGACTTGCGTCGCTGGAGCGGCGCTTCTTCGCCTGCAAGGAGCCGCGGTCTCTCGGTTCCATCGGTGAGTGCCAGTACATCATTCACTTGCACCTTTCCGTCCTCAAGCACACAAAGCTTGACTGTTTTGAGGCCTGTCTGTTCCATGACCTCCTCGATGTCCTCCAGCAGCCACATTGCCTCGTCGCTATTGGACGCGAGTTTCTCCGAAAGCTCGTCGCCAAGGCGACCCTGGATTTCCTCGATTTGTCTGATGTGATCCTCGAGCGTCGAAATGGGAATGTACGAACTAATGGTGGCACGTGACTCCAGATAGTTCTGCGTCTCATGGTCATCAGACTGAAAGTTACCCAGGTTGACTATCTTATTGTCTACCGTCTCCACGCCGTAATCCTTCATCACGTCTTGATATGCCAGGCTCACCCTCAGAAAAGACTCAGCGTCCCCACCTGCGTCGGGGTGTGTGCGGCGGCACGCCAGCAAGTACTTCAGCTTCGTCAGAGCCAGAGGCAGTCCTGGTTGACACTCCAAAAGCTGGTAGCGCAGCGGGTAACTCTCGTACTCCTTCTTCGCCTCACGCACCGCCAGCTCCTTTCGCTCAGCCTCAATCTTCTGGTAGTCCTTTACCATACACAATGCATCAGCCACGTGGCTCAGCGTGCCACACAGCCAGACGCGTGTGCACCTCATGTAGTGCAAGCCTATACCCAATGCGAGGCCCTTATTAGGAAAGATGTGTGAGAAACGTATTGCGCTTTTCCTCCCTGTAATAAGGAGAAACGCAGAGGAGCTACCAAATAATAATAATAATTGGGAGAGAGAGATGCACCGTCGAGGCAGGTGGCATGTCGACCGAGAAGGAGTAGAGATTGAGCAACGAAATGAGCCTCAAGTTGAAGTACACTGGAAACAATGCTAGACAGCTGAGAGAAGCGTCTTGTACAAAGTGCATCGCGGGCAGTACATCATACGAGTCACCAAGCTTTCCTTCCGAGAAGGTGGAGAAAGTGAGCAGGGGATCCTGGACGGTGAATACGCAAATGCGTAAATACTTTTACACCTCCTCTAACCTTGCTGCTCCACACTCTCAGAACAACACACTATATGAATAAATGGTACAGTAAATTGAGTGCCAAAACTCGTGAAGCACAAGGAAGAGACCAAACAGTAGAGAGCGAGTCCGAAGATAAAGAGCATCTTACGCATTAAGACCCAAGAATTCGCCACACTGCCTCGCCTTTAGGTATCTAGGAAGCAACGCAAGAAAAGAAGAAAGCAAAGCAATGAAAGAGAGGCAAGATCCTGGGCAAGCAAGCGAGTGATGTAAGAATTGCAGCAACCCGGTTGTTTGACAAAAACGAACATATCAATCTCATAATCAAAGCAGCAGAAAAAATGAAAGTGTGCTCGCACGTATGGCCTCGTCGCTCACAAAAACAGGAGACATTGTGCACAGATAAGATAAAGAATTGGGGGGAGGGAGCCAAAAGTAGTAGAGAACAGCAACAACAGACTACTGTTTCTGCAACCAGCCCTGCTGTGTTTGGCCCAGATCGTAGTTGCCACACCGGTTTGAATCACTGTACTATTTCTCACGATCCTGCCACTGACTCTTCTGGGCCTCGTTCCCATCCTAGATAGCGTATTGCTGCCTGTCATACTGTTGTGCACCATACTGTTGGCCTTCCCAACCCTGAGCTGCGGTCTGGAATGGATACTCAAACGACTGCGGTGGAGCATTTTCCTGTGTCGCGTCGCCACCACCAACTTGCTGCGAGCCATCGCCACCGCCGTAGCCGCCTGAGTATACTTGCTGAGGGTAGTACTGATAGCCGCCGCCACCGCCAAAATTAGCCCACGGCATGGAGTTCAAGTGAACACCGGCACGGATATCCCTCTCTGACTTCGCAATGCTCCGCTTTCCAGACACCCGTCCCCAGAGAAACATACGGTGAGAAACCATGAAAATCACTGGAACAAGGATAATCAAGAAAATAAGATACCACATCTGCGCCGCGCACTTCTCAAAGGTGCCGAGGGTTGATAGCTGCGGTGGGAAACCTTTGAAAAATACCTGCACGCCGTCAGCGAGAATGTATGTGATGTTATACTCCGCCAACACGGAAGCGTACTGGGCGTAAGTCACAAGCGTCGCCAGCGTCGCCTCTCGGTTTTGAGAAAGAACAGTAAATGGCATGACGCGGACGGTAGTCAGCGAGCCACGGAGGTTGATTTGTGTCACTGCCAAATCGCCGTAGGAGATGAGGTCACAATCAGTGGAAAGAAAGGTGCAGAGAGCAGACTTGAGTCTGGCACGGGGGTCCAACTCGCTGAGGTCTGCAGTATAGAACAGGAGGGACAGGTTTCGCGAGCATGTCTCAGCACTGCTTGGCGGGAGGGGCGCGTTCCAGAAGCTGCAGCTGTTTGTATATTTTATGACCGTCGGCTGCTGCCCAATGTTTGTCATGCAGGCATAGCTTAACGCCCCGCTAGCGTCAAGGGCGTCACCGTTTGCCCACCTCATATATGTCCCGTTGATATTGCTGATTGCCGTTTGCACATCCGTGAGCGTTCCGGTGTACCACATGTTGAGCAAGATCACCAAATGAGGCGGGACAGACTGCACCACCGTCATCAAGGGCGCTGGCGGATGTGCAGCATCTTGAAGCGTGCTTGTGATGAGATCAACGAAGCTTGTCGTCACCACAAAGTCAGTGTTCAGTGTGGCATTTTTCAACACAATCATGCCGTTGAAGTTAAACGAGACGTCGCCATTCACGAAGCCTAGCGTCACAAACAGGACAAGCACAGCTAGCAGGGAAGAAGGCGTCATGACCGCTTTTCACCGCTTGTGGTGCGCAACAAAGGAAACACACCGAAAGGATAGTCGCGTATTGCACTGGTGGTAATGCAATGCACGAGTAAAGGGCGTGGTGGCACACTACAAAAAGAGCAAGACAGACAGAGTACCATGAGGCAAAGGCAGTGGTGGAGGAAACCGAAGTACATCGCACTGTCGGAGAGTCGGGGAGAGAAACTCATCCGCTGCAAACAGTATAGTTGCATCACATATGAGGGCCAACATCTTTCGAGAGCAACCGCTGCACGCCAAATACTTCTGGTTTGTGATTCTGTATATCACACTCCTGTGCCTTCTTTAGTCTACGCACACACTCATGCACATGAACTTGTGCGTCCTTCTCACACAGCACTCCTTCCTCCAAGACTTATCTTTCATGAGCTTCTTTGAAAAAGACGTGTGAATGAGCCGGTGGCTCCGGCTGAGGGTCACTATCGGTGCACTACAAAACTGGAGTACAAGAATAAAGCAAACAAGACAGAGGTGGTTCACTTGGCACGACAAGGCACAATGCATGAAACAGCCGGCGCACCGCACTGAACAGGTCAAGTCCGAGTATGCGCCGAGTCTCGCCACTCAACCATGAGGTGGGGCTAACGTGATACAGCCCTCGAGAAGAGCAATACACTCAGTTACAGCGTGCTCGTCCACAGCGTTGCTCGGCAGCACTGTGTATCGTTGCATCAACGACTGCAATCCAAGCGCAACGCAGAGCAACAGTTTCGCTGTCTCAGGCGCACAGCATTCATCTATGGCACAGCGCTTGCACTCTGACAGGATTCTCTTCTTGAGTTTCTCAAGCAACATTTGCGGCACGGTGATGCCCCAGCCCGATATATTGATCAGCTCCGATTGGTCTAGAATGCGAAAACAGTCGGCAGCAGTCAAGTCATGTGCAATGAAAAACACCTGCGCGAAAAGGGCGTCGTGCAGCGTCTCCCAGTGCCGCAAGGGTGCGACCGCGGTTGCGCTTTCGGCAGAGCAGCCTTCATGCAGCGCGGCGACAATTGTGAACGCAGCGAGACACTCTTCCTGAGTAAAATCTGTTATTCTCGATACCGCGCACCAACCAGCACACAGGCGCAGATTCAAATCGACGTGTCGCGCCGCGAAAGGCATCGTCATAAACCGCAAGAGTACATTAGTGCTTACGCCTGTGTAGTCACCTAATGACGTGGAGAGAAGCAGCCTCTCCATCTCGCCAAGAACAATGAACGGCTTCTCGTAGCCCTCGATGCGCGAAAGCTGCAGATATGCGAGAAGGTGATCTTCAACGGCCAGGAGAGGCAGAAGGTGATGAATGCGGTGCACACAGAGCCGAAAGAGTCGTTTTCCAGCAGACGGAGTGATTTGAGAGTCGCTGAGCTGAGGAGTTGCACTCAGTAGTGAAAGTAAGAACCAGATCGCTCTGAAGTCCAGCGACTGCTCGTGTTGGGCAAGCAGGTCGCAAATGGAATCTAACATCTCTTTGGAAGGGCACGGTTTCCCTCTTGTCCAGGACACTTTCGCACATCGCGACACCACTAGCTCCAGCAGCATCAGCGCAGACGAAGGAGATCGAAGATGTCGGACGAAAATGACGTCAACCAAGACATCGATAGTACACGTTCCGGTCGCACAGGCAACCGAATATGCGGCGCGAATCGTCTCGTCTTCCCTCCCCGCATTCCTGTCAATCGGAGAGGCTGTAGGTGGCAAGTTTTGGTGGAGCACATAGGAGAGCTTCTCCACCAAGCTACGCTCCTTCTTTGTCATAGATGGAATCAAGCACGCCAGCGGTTTGGTGCTGCTTTTTTCAAGCCTATCCATCAGAACACCAGATCGCATTAAGACCTCCACCACCGGCAGCGCGCGCGACGGTGTTGTCAGCTTCCAGTGCCGCTTGTCAAGGAGACTCAAGTGATGGCGCGCCAAAGCCTGGCGGTCCTCGCGCACGCCAAAAGATGCACAACGCAAAAGTGCGAGCAGTCGAATCATTCTGAGAGCATCCTCGTCTACTTACAGCAGCCAGCGATCCGTTCTGTGAGAGAACTTGCGGATCAACGGTATCGATCTCTTTTGACCCTGTAAACAGTGAATGTGAAAAGAATCGCAATGCGACGAGCAAAGATGGAACGTTGGAGGGTCAGAAGAAAAGGAGGAAAAGGTATGACGAAGTTGAGAAGCACTCGCGAAGCACAAGCGAAAAACACATGCACCAGCTGACTAGCTCGCTAAAAAATAGGATGCGCACATCATAGAGTGAGCACAGACAATCAGTCTTGCTAGCCCTTCAACGTGTACGATAAAGACGTTGAACTCGCTTAGCACATTGCGCCAGAAGGAAACTAACTACACTTACAGCGCGGTTGCACATACTGCCCTTGCCATTACTTTTTTAGTTTTCCGCCCATAAAACCAAAATCAGAAAGACCGTCGGCCTCTAAATTCATGTGTACTGCACCTATTTCTTCGGGGCACTCTTCGGGGCTGGCACGCGCGCCTTCTTCTCCGACATGAAAAGCTGCACGTGGCAGGGGCTGCACATGTACGGTGTGATGCGGCCGTGGGCACGGAACGTGCGGCGGCGCATGCGGGCAGCCTGGTCTACCTGTACGTGCTTGATGACCATCTGGTTGGGGTCAAGACCCTTCTCGATGGCGTTGGCCTCGGCGTTCTTGAGCAGCGACATCATCGCCACGACGGACTTGCGCGGCCATCGACCCTTCGTCTGACCCCACTCCTTCGCCTGAGCGGTGCGGCCAATCTTGCCGTTGTAGCGCTTGAACGGGATGCAGCGGGTCTTGGCGAGCACCTGGCGGTACAGCTGCTGAGCCTTGCGGAGTGGCATGCCGTTGATCACATTTGCGGTCTCGAAGGTGTTCTTGTAGTGGCAGCGGAGGTCGCTAACCTTCGCCTTGGCACTCTTTGACGACACCTGCGGCTTGCGGGAGTAATGCGTCATGATTATGAACCAGCCTAGCCACCGAGCCATTTTTTTTGGGGGGGGGGAGGGGGTTGCGTGCATGTGGTATTAGGGAGAGCAAGATCAAGACCCAGACAAAGAGTGAGCAGAGAGTCAGAAAAATGACAAACGACAACGCTCGAGATCAAGTCTACTTGACATCACGCGAGAGGAGACCCGAGAAACCAAAGAAGAGTAAGTATCTTTTACTTACTGCAACGCATCTTTAGCTCATCACTTTGCCAGAAATACATAACCTGCCTGCCCTTCTTGTTTTTCTCACAGTAGCATAGCACGTTTAGTGTCAATATATTCAAAACAACACGAACGGACGCACACGTGTACATAACTGCATCTAAGTTTCAGCCCACATCGCCGAGGGCAAAAGCTTTGGACCCACTATTTCCGTGACGGGTCGCCTCGGAATGGAGAAAAGCTACGGCCGCGCGGCGCAAAGTTGCCTCTCCCCTGATTGAACTTCTCCGCGCGCTTCCTCTCTTGTTTCTCTTTTCTTTGGTGCTCCCTTGCCAGCTCCGTTCCCATCGCTGACAGCGATGCCACCGTCATACCGTTCTCCTTTCGAATCATGAAAAAGTTGCTCTGTGCGCTGACAAAGGCGCCGAGGCCTCCATATGGCACCAGTGTTTCTCGCAGATCATCCGGAAGCGCAGCAGCCCATCGGCTGATCGGAACAAACGCCTTGTTAGGCGGGAAAAAAGTGATGAGACGGGCAACGATCTGTGGCTCCGTCGGCACATTTCGTCGGTCAGGATACGGAAGACTACCACCCCGCGAATATCGCCCACCCGCAGGAGGTCGTGCTCCACACTGCCCGCCATAACACCGAGTTGCTAAGCCAGCAGGCACAGCTGCCAGAGACCGAAAAGAGAGGGCTCTCATTTCCTAATCGCCGCGTGAGGCGTACTAAGAAAAGGCAAGTCAGATCCATTTGCAACGGCGTCGAGAGCAGAAAGCATAAGGAAAAAAGAGCGCAGTAGAGATACAAAAAGTCACCATGACCTTCCAAAAGAAACACCGCGCGCAACAGCGCAACAGAGGAGCTACGTCGCATTTGTTGAGTATCGCGACCTTTACTGCTGAGGTACTGAAAAGTATCTTTTCTTTTGCTTCATCTTCTCCTTCACAAGAGAAACTGCTTCAAAGGCTATAGCAAGGTGAGACAGAAGCAATCCAAGAAACTCGAAACCACTCATAGCTTGGGGAGAGGTGCACAGAACACAATTGGTGTCCCTTCTCTCAGATTCCCTCATAATTCCTTAGAACAACAACTAAAGCATCATCGAGGCAACAGAAGTTAACAAGGGAGCAAAGTGCAAGTTCGACGGACTCCATAGAAAATCAGTTTCTAATTCAAATCAAGGTGAGAGCGATCGTACAATTCCTTGAACGGGTCCACCGGCTTCTTCGACGGCGCCGGCAAAGGCGTCGGCTTCGATGCCAATTGCGCCGCACCCTCCGACGCATTTTCCCCAGCAAACGGCACTCCACCCGAAAAGAACGGCTGCTGCTGCGCCACGCTTACTTGAAAGGTAGTAGGAACGCCAGTTTCCCAGTTCTGCGGTGCACCAGTGGACCAATTACCCGGAGCAAAAGTATTCACCTGACATTGCTCGGCGCCACACTGCAATGATGTGGCCGGAGGTGCAGAGGAAGGCCAAGAGACAGGGATGGAAGCAGGCTGCATGGGCTTCGATGGCTCCTGCTTCGACACGAAAAGGTCGTCCAGTGAAAAAGAAGGTGCACCCGGCGTGCGAGCGGCAACAGCGTCCGGCTGCTCCGCTACAGCTGGCTCTGACGCGAGCGGTGGTAGAATTTTCTCCTCATTCGTATCAACGCGCACATCTTCGCCGCAGCGGATACCCAGGCTCTCCAGTGTGCATGGTTCATCTTTTGTCATTTCACTGGCGCGTATGTTGCCCTCCAATCGAGCCAGCAGTGACACCGGGAGCGGTTTTAACTGCGGCACTGGTTCCACAAAAACGCGCGAGGAGCACAAAATAGAGTCAAAGTACTGCTTGATCGACGCAAAAGCGCTGGCATATCTACGATAGAGGTCCAACCAGCGCCGCTTCTCCGGCAGCGAAAACTCCTCGAAACCATCGAGCACAAAGATCACGCGCTTCGCCAAGTGCTGAAAAAGCCGTTTGCCATCACGCACAAGGAGTTGATACGCCTCCATTGTGCAAAAGTTGTTCACCACCGCCTCGCGGAACTCGACCACTGGCACTGCCTCCAAAAGTCGAAGCAGAATCTCAAAGACTGGCTCCAGCAACTCGACATTCAGCGTCTTCAGAAACTCCTCAAACTCAGGAATCTCAATGCGCCGGCCCCTTCCAAGAGCACTCTGCATAACGCAGCGCTCCTCCAGATAAGCCATGTACTGCGTAATAAAAAACGCCTGTCCGGCCCCGTCAGCGCTGTCCGCCAGATTTTTTATGCGCGAGCGCTTAAACACACTCTTGTAACAGCAGATCGTTTCCACCATACTGTCCGAAGCTTCACACAGCAGACGATGAAAAGAGATCATCGTCTTGAGTACGACAATCCAGTTGTGAGTGTGGGATCGCTTCTCTAGCTGGCGGACAATAAACTCGTTCATCGGTAGACCCTCCTTCATCTCAAATCCGTAATGTCCATACGAGGCCGCCACCAACTTCTGCAGATATTTCTCTTTCGGTGCTTTCAGCAGGTGGCTGGTACTCTTCAAAACGGCCTTGACGACGTCATTACCACTAAAAGTACTCAGTCCAATCGTCGCCTTTTCCTTAAAGTATCCCGCGCTCTGCTTTGCATCTGTGTTGTTCATCTTTCGTGTTTCTTTTATTCAGAGAGAAGAAAAAAAGTAGCACCAACTATACTGCTGCGTGTCGGTCAAACAAACGGCATGAAGTCCTGGCCACATACCCGACTACAATTCAAACGAGAAAAGTAGGGCGTACGTGATTAAGAGAAAGTACTCCTGTAGACATTGATGCCATAGCGTAGCCCAGGAATGAGAAAAAGAAAAAATAGAGAGCCACTAGACTCAGTATAGCCATCACCACACTAATAGTAGAAGATGCTTCAGAGCAGAGGTCAGCGTTGGCGTCACCATATGATTCGCCTGAGGAGAGAATTTTTTGTTCCTTTGATGTTGTTCGCAAGCACAATAGAATAGCCCGAAATAACGAAAGCAAACTATCCTCTACGGAGGCGAAACGTCAAGACTGTATCAAAAGCTTCATGAAGCATGGCACCTCTAGGGGAAAAAAAAGAACATCAGGCACGTCCAAAAATGAGTGGCGCTCCCGGCAATTAAAACACCACAACAGCAACAGTAGCAGTTCACCATGAAAAAAAAAAAAAATGCACATCAACAGCAGCAAACGAAGCAACAGCGCCTTGCCACCGAATAGGTTACAGCTACTCAGCTACCCATTTCTCGTCTTCCCCGGCGTCACAGCGACACACCAGCAAGCCCGGTAGACGGTAGGTATAGCTGCCGATCAGTCCCGTAGCCTTCAATGGATGCCAGTGTGATGTTCCCACCAATAACGCGTGCGGCGTTGTACGCATAAGGTAGCCGAATCGGACTCGAGGTCCACGTCGAGATCGAATCCTGATTATGGCTCTGGATATTTCCGTAGAGAGACCAGCAGGACAGCTGCATCGAAGCCTGGCGCAATGTCATTCCACCCGCCGTGTCAGATACACGCAGTACAAAACGCTTGCTTGTCGGCCACTGCGCAAGCGTGACTTCAATTTTTGTGCACGGTTTGCCTGTCCGCTCCTGGCGATTTATATTTGCACAGACAGCATCCTCCAGCATTGCACAAATAATGTCGTATGTGATACATGGCACCCCAACAAACACCAAATCAGGGACGCCAGCCACCTTCAGCTCAATCTCCGCATCGTAGGTTGCCTGGGCTACCTTGATTGCGCACTTTGTGAGCACCAACAGCGAGCATTTCTTGCAGATCTGCCCTACAAAATCCTCCGGATTGTGGTCCAAGAAGATAGGAACTGTGAGCCCCTCAGGATCATTCACAGCGCTTTCCTCTCGTGATACACCCAGAATTTTTGTCGAAAGATACATGTAATTGCCGACCAAAAAGCGAAGACGGACGCGACCCAGGCAAAAATCTTCGAAGAAGTGCTGCAGCTCATCATATGTGCGTATCACTTCTTCGTCTACATTTACCCACCCCTCGCGCTTAGCAAACTCGATCATTCCATCGGTAATGAGTGAGCTGACATTGTAGTGTCGCAGAAAAACGCGCCGCACCATGCGGTCGCACCGATAGCACCCGTCCCGGCACGTCGGCACTGGAGTGCTGCGGACATCATGAAAACTCCACTGGTACCACTTCTTCAGCTTTTGAATTCCCGGCATTTGTGAGAGGCCATACGGTGCATGGCTCAAGTGTCGCACCCGACGGGCAATGCGCACAAGGTACTGTCGAAAAACAGTCTCCGCATGCTGCATCAGATCATTCGGAGTGTTGATGTACAGTAAGTTCTCGAAAACTATATCCTTCATCTTCTGCTTGGCATAGAACTGATTCAACTCCGTGAACTCCTCAGGCGTCAACGGGTTATCCAAGTTCACCTTAGTCGTTTTTACCTCCTTCATACTCTCCGCCATAATCTGTTTCGCCGCCTCAGTTACTTTCGGCGACGTTGACTCCACCGCTTTGCGAAACGCCTTCCATTCAATAAACTCCTTTTCAAACGAGTCCAGACGCTCCACGAGCTCGGTAAACGTGGGTCCCAAGAGTGGGATACTCCGGCAAACGCCTCGACGAAGCATTATTAGATGCGCTGTCTCGATTTCATTCGCACCGCTACTAAGCATTCGAGCAAAAGCACAGAAGCAGCCAAAGAAGAGAAATAACGTACATGACAGCTTCCTGTAAGGACGCACAGAAGTTGAGAAGATTTGTTTCCGGTACGGAATGACAGTGCACTTGCGAGGTCATCCGTGACGATAGCAATGTGCAACTTCTACACAAAGTGGTTGTAGACGCGTGTCATGCACAACATCCATAGCCCAAAAGTCACTTGCGTTTGACAAACACGTGCCATAGTAGACCATCTTTTTTTCTCTCATCTGAAAGCTTCCAGGAAAATCAAAAGAGAAATAGTAAACAAATAAAAAAGATAGAAGAACGAGTAACTTCGATCACTCCAGGCCATTCCAACGGTATGCTTCCCTAACCACCTCTCTTTGCCCCAATTTGTTACATTGGTAGTTAAATATCTTGAAGACTAGAGTTGCCTTCCTATTCTCGCTCCCCCAAATAACAACACATGTCCTACCAAAAACTTAAAGGCTCCCGCTTTTAAGGGCGACAGACATCTTCTTGCAACACAGGGAAATGAATGGAAGTGGTGCCGTTGCTATGGCCCGTTTTTTTTTTTTCACCAATTCAGGAAGAATACAGTAAAAAAAAGATGATGGTGGAAAGACAAACACAAGAGCAGACACGTGCACAGGAAAGGTAACTGGCCAGTCGAGTCTCAACGTTGGTGCAAGGCGTGAATACCCTGACTCAACATACAACAAACTTCGAAGGGCTATAGAGGGCCATCCGGCTAAGTGTGGCGGATACAAGTGAGTCTGACAAAGCCACAAGCTTCACCTTGAATGCTGTGATGCACACAAATGCCACTTACAAGGAGCTTCGCTGCAGATTTGAGAACATTTAGAGCAGTGGACATAAAGCACGATGTCTTTGTGTCGTCCGGAACTGTAGGTGACAAGCACGGCGAATAAATTCGGTAATGTGATGATACATGCAACTCACATGTTTGTTATTCTCATGCTACACGGAGAAGCTCAGTAGTCACCGTTTTTCCCGCAATTTCGGCGGGCGCATCGATGACGCCAGCTTTGGAATAGTGAAGTTTTGCAATGAGCACGGAAGCCATCAATGCGGAGAGTGCGGCTACTCTCATACATGTGAAGACATGGGGGAACATTCTGAGTGGATGATCAATGAAGAATGCAGAGTTGTTTTTCGCTAAAAAATGCCTGAAGACTCGGCAGCGCCTCATGAGGGAGCCTAGACAGCACTACGTTTGCTAGTGTACTTTGCCAGCGAAGCTATGAAGTACTATAGCCCTCTGCGCAGGACGACTCGAACGGGCATTGTCTTTGTGGAGCGATTGGCTCTTATAACACACAGGAGTGGGTTCCTGCATGTTACACAACTGGGGTTTCTACAGCAACGGGGGAATCATGCTAATGAGGCTTCCGGGGTGACGAAGTACTTGCGGGCCGTGGGGTGCAATTACAAGCCAAAAGGAAGTGATCAGCGCCATCGATGTCGAGAAGCATACCACACTGTATGGTTTTGACGAAAAAAGCGTAGAGCTTTGGAACGATGAAGTCAGGTGGCGGACGAGGGCTGCAGACTACATGTAGTTCTAAGACCATTGAGGGGTAAAAAGAGGAATACGAGCAGGTTGACTCTCTGTAATTGCATATCCAAGAGCTGACACAGAATGGGAGTCCACTACGTGGATGCGTTGAGGATCGGCGCGAAAATTCACCGACAGCCAGATCCTTTTGTAGGAACCAGCCATTCGGCATTTGATCGATGGCCCTTCGGGGAGCATGTGTGATGTAAGGCCCACTGGTGATGTGCGCGAGCCTCATTCTCCCACTTTGGTGCAGCAGATGAGCGAAGCCATTCGAAGCAAATGGGAATTGACCACGTGAGAACTGCGTGCGCCAATGATGGAAGAGTTTTCAAGGTTTTGCAGTCTCAGAGGGGCTAGAGAGGTGCATAGAAAACGCTTCGCTATGTCTGGAGTGGAAACCATTCAAGTGCTTCACACCGTTGCAGTGTGGCAAGGCACTGAAGCATCTGCTGTAACGCAAGGTTCCTTTGGCAGACCAATACCTGCAAGGATGTCGGGGGGTGGTCACGTGCAGGGAAACGGCGCCCACGAAGCTCATGGCACCGGACGACCTGCGGATGATGGTGGAAAGCACTTCAAAGTGGCAGGACAAGGTGGTTTGGCAGCTGACAGGGACAGTGGCCAGTCAACGGGCAGAGGCCAGTGGGATCACAGCGGGCAATTTCAATTTCCTGCCAAACGGCAATGTGATTCTGGATTGGGCCACCATGCGGAAAGGCATCGAGGGTGAATCTTCACCTCTCCAGAAGCTGCTTTTTGGGTGAAGGCCTGGCTGGCTGTCGAATTACGGGGGCAGAAGGGGGCACCGGGACCACCGACTCCGTTAGCAGCGCGGAACAGGGGTCGCGCCATGCAACTCCTGCGGCAGTGCCGTTGCAGCGTCCATTCAATCAAGTCAGGGGGGTGCCGGTGTGCAGCAAAAGTTCTCGACGCACACGGGATTGCGACTCACCAACGATGGTGCTTCTGACGAAGCAAAAAGAGCCACTCAGACATCCCGGAAACGTTGGTACGGCGTACATATGCGAGAGGGCATGGTGCTGGCCACATGACCTGCACCAATTGGCGGCGAGTATGTACATCCGCCAAGGCAGGATGCATATGTATTTTTGGGAGCAACGGCGCGAAGAGATTTCCTTGTTGGCTACGCAAAGCTGCCTCACGAGTGCGGTAGCGGAGGGAGGGACAACCTGTGAAGAGGAACAGAAATTCCCTTTCCAAAGAGTGGGTGCATCACCCCTTTGGATGTGGACGTAGTGTGTGCGCGCATGCGACCTGGCAGGCGGAGGCAGTTTCTGTCGTTATGGGAATCACTCGGGCAGAATGTCGAACCGACAGCCGAGGAGCCACCGCGAGCCCGGATCACCAGGGGAGACACGGACATCCTGTGAAAGGCAGGTGCTTTTGCGTTCGCGTCCGCAGAAAAGACCTGGGGACGGGTGGTGGCCGCCTCCGTGGTAGAGGAAAAGCCGTCGGCCTGGGGACAACGGTGGATAGCGTGGCCAAGGACCAAGGAGGAGTCAGAGCACTATGAAGCGCAGGTACCACCGGGACATGCTACACGGTACCTTGCGGCGGTTCGGTGTAGAAGCCTCAGTTACTCCGATTCGAAGGACGACTTTTACCGGGTCCCTTTACCCGAGAAGGTGTGTGTGTGTGTGTGGAGCTTAGGTGCTACCAACAAGACGGTATTTTAGTGGAGCGTTTGCGCTTGACTATGGGTTACAGAGCAAGTTCAGAAGTCATGTGCTTCTTGGCGTCGTCGTTGGCAGGACAGCTGGAGGTGGTCCGGCGTGAGCTAGCGTAGCACCCACGATCCGGATAGTGAGGGCTNNCCC
>NC_009315.2:767151-797329 GCF_000002845.2 Leishmania braziliensis MHOM/BR/75/M2904 | reverse complement strand
AAAAAAAAAAAACGTCCTCACAACATTTTGCCCATACACACCCCGCTTTGCGCGAGGGGACCGTTGGCTCCTGTCCATCCCATGGGGTCGCTATTTGTCAAGATTGAAACCGCTTTGCGTGGGGTGCGCCAATCAGGGAACCACGGCGCCGCCATGGCCCCCCGCACGGCCGCCGCCTCCCTGGGGCGCCGAGGGTGGGCGGCTTTCGATTGCCGGGCGAGCCCGCCCGGCCCGCGGGGGGCTTTTGGGCGGCACGCCACCCGCGGGGATCCGGCGCCCCCGCGTTTAGGCCGGCACCGGGCGCGGCCCCCGCAGACCAAAAGAACCGCCCCGAGGGAAGAAAGCGCCAGAACCCACGACCGAGCAACCCGGCCGTGACTTCGCCTCGCGCGAAGCACTCGGAAAAGGGAAGACACCAAGGCATGCGGCTGATCGAGCCCCCCCCCCCAAAGTAACAGGGCCGGCAGCCGGACTAGGTAGAAGAGAACGCCAAACAGGGTGCAGTGCTCTTTTTCGGCATGCATCCGGATAGAGGGGGCACCGCGTCGCATCATTATCCCTACTTACTTTTGTGGGGAACATGCAGCCGCAGAACGGACACGCGCAGGCCCCACCCACCCAGCGGGGCCCGCCACCATGCGCAGGCACCGCGTGGTTTTGTAACGCCTGGAGGTTGCTCGCGACGATTCCACAGTATGGACATGTTTCTGGAATCCCTCGAGCCTTGCGGGGATTTCTTGGCCCCCCATTCCCCGTTGACGGCGCACCGCGCAAAGCCGCAGCCTGGTTCCGCGATGGACTGCGCCAACGAAAACGATGGGCACAGTCTCCCACATCCCCGAAAAGTTTGCCGAAGCGGAGGTGTTCACCGCAGCGGATTCTCGACAATCCCCCCCCCCCCGAACGAGCCAGGGCCCTCCCCCCCAACAGGCCAAGCGGGAACACCACAAGATCGATCACCACAAGCGGAAGCGATGCGCGAGTCACCCCTTAGTTGTGCCTTCCATTCGCCAACCAGCACTCTTTCAAGGAAGGAGCGAAGGCCAACGATGCAGACAGGATTGGTTTAGGGTGAGGAGTAGAGACCCTCAGCAGCCGCTTCCACCGCGGCCGTATCGGCTACCTCGTTGCAAGGAATCCCTACGAGTGCATACAAAAACTGGAGGTGAATTCCCCATCCGTTGTTCACCAAGAATAGTGGGCAGGAGCGGATTTCGCTCTCAACTGAAGAGGTTTGGCGCAACGGGCATGCGCTCAGTGCGGCCAGAAGGGACCGGCCATCGGTCACGTGAAGAAGCAACCGCCCTTCTCCAGGCAGAATATCTGCAATGGGAGGGGAAAGCTTCTGAAGACCCCCACGCATAGAAATGCGCTCCACCCCGTGGCTGCTAGTTGGGGGCCGCGGTCCTCGGTGACGGTACGTCGGGCAGTCGTGCCAAAAAGGTTAAGTAGCAGAATGGCGGCGGCGGCTGGGCAGTGCTTGTGACACTAGCACTGCCATCCGAAGGTGTGGCGTAGGGTGCTCTGGGGAAACCACGGCGGGCGTCCATAGACGTGACCTGTTTTGTAATAACAAAGTCGTCCTCCGTCACAATGTGTGAATAGTCCAAAGGCAAATCAATATGGCGTTTGCGAAATCCCATTCCCAACAAGTAGTCTTGTAATAAAACCACCCACCCCCACCCCGCTCGCCGGCGGGAACGGGGCTTTGACAGCGGAGGTTCTGGTGGTGGCAAACGGACAAACCCAGCTTCCGCGAACCTGGATTGTTCGTAAAGCATTACTCCTCTACGAAATACTTTGATGCAAAAGGCCAAGGAGCCCGTTTCCAATAGCACTGATTCCTCATCGAAAGTAGAGAGCAGACAAATGACAAGCAGGTGAAGATGAGCGTGCTGGTGAATCAGCTTTGGTTTGGCCGTGTCCCTCATTTTCCTCCACTCAGCTACTGAGCTGTACGTCAGCTTGGGGTCGCCATGGCCAAAGACAAATTGCATCACATCGCGCGGCGAAGGTCAAAACCGACGGTTTTCAACACGACACAACTGCACCCCCTGCGGTCCTACTTGCTTTAGCGCATGTGTCGTATTGGCGTTGTATTTGGCTCGAGTGCCCGGTTGGGGGCCAAGAAGCTTGGAATTCATGCCGCCACCGAACAGTGAAACAGGGACCCCGTGCCCCCCGTGACGAGGCGGGCCGAACACCTTCCCTTCGTCCGTGTGGCTCGGGGTCTGCGAAACAGGGCTTCGCCTTTTTGCAGATTTATCCGCATGCCGCTGTCTTTCGATCGCGCTTCCACTTTTCCAAGGACCTCGTTGCCGATCCTTACGTCAGAATTCCGCCCAGGACATGGAATGGTGATGGCCAGGTCGTCTGCGTACATGCCTAGCTGCGCGTCAGGAAATCAAGCTACCAACAACTCTGGGAGAGGAGTGGCTTGGAGGGGGGATGGTTGTGGTGCAAGAACGGTTCCTTGGGGCCACAAGCCATTAGGCCATACTGTTGGCCTAATGGGTTTCCAAGCTTTGCTTGCGCATAGCGGTGTGCAAGGAAGTTTCGGAGCCAGTGCTTCAAGCGGGTTCAGGGGAAACTCTGTGGTCTCTTCGCGAGAATCGGAGGATCCACACTGTTGAAGGCTTTGCTGAAATCCACCACGGTTATTAAGGTCTGAAGTGCTCGGTGGGTTGCCTGCTGCTCCCTGCCCGGGCGCTTGCTCACCACCACGTGGTAATGGATATTTCTATGTATCTCGACCGTGCACGTGATCCTGGGGAGCACCATTTTCGTGGCGCAGCCACGCCCATGCGCATGTTGGCGTAGACGGGGCCGCCGTGCATGAAATAAGCGCGCCAACGCCATGTACCGCATAAGTTTGGAGACGCAAGAAGTGGGACTAATTGGCCGGTGCGACGAAGGTTGTTCTTGTGGCTTCCCGGGTTTTGGTGGCGGTACAACGTGCGCGTTCTTCCGCTGTTGGGGAACAGGGCGGGCAATCCACATCCAGCTAATGGGAGTTAAAATGCGTGCTTTTGCGTTACGGGGAAGGTGGTGCAGCGCCTCGTTGAAGATGCCATCCTGCCCGGCGGTCTTCGAGACGAGCCAGGGCTGCCTCGAGCTCTTTTCCCGAGGGGAGGAGGTCTGTTCCCTTTCGCCTCTTTGTCTTCATCCAATTCGCCGTGACGCCATACCCCGGCGGGGATAAAAGAGCGAGCGCGCGTGCTTGGCGCATCTTCAGCGGGAAAAAGGAAAGAGGGTGGTGGTGAAGTCGGTGGCCCTTTCGCGTCCGCCCGGAGAACGGAAGGAGGGAATATGATGGGAGGACTTAGGTGTGGGCACCCCCGGAATAGGGGAAGGCGTTGGCCCAGCGAAATCATGGCCCGGAAAGGGAAAAATAGTGGGTGGCGATAATGAAAATGTCAGGGGCTGGGGGGTTTGCGTGGTGGTGAAATAGGGTTTGCGCAAGCAAGCGGTGCTTTCAACTAATGGTGTATTCAGGGCGACCATCGGCAGCGTGCGGCGCCTGACAGAGAGGGGGGATGGTTTGTGCAACGTGTACCGTTCGCAGCACCGACCATGGAGCGGAGTAGCCAGGATAGGCCTTTGACGCCCGCCAGCGCCAGACCTCCTTTTGGGCTTGCCTGATGACGTGTTTTCCCTCATGCTTGCGTAATTGGTGTGTGCGCAAGGTGTGGTTGTTCGGGTTGGCGTGGTAAGCTGATTGTGCATCTGTGGCTTGTTCGTCGGCGTCCGTCTCGGCGGGCCACCGCACAACCCCACGAGTTCGACAGCCATGTGGACAATCGCGCTTGATAGCGCGCAGGGGGCAGAGCTGAACGATGCTTTGTGCTCGTCCAGAGTGGCTTTTCCCAACGGTCTCACAGCTTTCGGTGCTTCACCAAAATGGCCCCAATTTGTCCTTTCCGGCTGCAAAACAGCCTCGGGAATGTGGGGGCTGGTGGGTTAGTAGGTTTCCGCGAACAAGAGTGATAGCAGAAGTGGGAAACTTGTCCTTGCTATCCGCTGTGCGGTTGAAACGGCAGCTGGCCACCTCGACGCCCCGGGGCCACGCCAAGCCCAGTGCGCTTTCTGTGCCGCTCTGGAAATATGCTGGCGTGTCCGGCGCGTTCTCCAGCATGAAGCCTGCAATACCCAGGGTAAAAAACTGGTTGTCGGTGTCTGGCTGCCCTGCGTGGCGAAACCGGGATGGGGGGGGGAAGGTTGAAATTCCCACGGGGCAGCGGGGGAAAACCTCTCGAGGTGCCCGGGAGGCGGTGCGGGCTCGCCGTGGCCGGGGCTTTGGGGGGCATGCAAAATGCCCCCGATCCCCAGCGCGGGGTAGCGGCAGACAATCCTGACGACGGCCCTTCGACGGGCGAGTCTCCACCCCGCGGCCTCCACGGGGCCCTTCGGATTGCACACCTTTCTCTTGGATAAATATTGAAGTTCCCCCCCCGGTTTGTGCGGGGACTGGCATGGGCTCTGGGACCGGGCGCCTTCCAGGTGTTGGCGGGACTTGGCGAGAGCTTCGCTTCCTGAAGTAGGAAACGGTCAGCTTCAGCTGCAGGTGGCGCGGGGTGTTTAACCTTTTCCAGACCGTAGGCGTTCGCTTGTGCGACCGTGGGTGGTCCAGGGTTGGGTTCGGCTCTTCCGCACCGAGGCAGCGGCAATCTCAAACAGAGGGCCGTCGGCGAGCTGCGAAACTCTTCGCCCGGGGGGGGGGCACTTTCGACGTTTTCGCGCCTCGAAAGTGAATGCTCAACTCATCCACTCTCGCCGCGTTGGTGTCGGGCTTTGATTCCTCTATGAAGGGCGCTGGCGTTCAGCACCGCGGGCGGACGGCCCGGATTCCTTTTGGCCTCGTTGGGGTCGCGGCCTGCTTCCTGCACTCTGTGATGGTATTGAAAAAGCCCTTTTTGTTGTTGCGAAGTTCCCCCCAACAGTTTGAATTTAAGCAGTGTCGAAAGTGGGCTTTGGTTTTGGTTTCTCTTTCATTGATCTCGGTAGTCGGTGCTTTCGGGTGTTCTTTCCGTGCCTCCCTCCTCCGTGGGGGTTCTTTCCCTCCCCTTCCAAAGCTTTTCATGCCGCGGGTTCGGCGCACCGCGTTTTTTAAGTACCGCCTACATCCTATAGTGCCGCGGGCGCTTGGCTTCGTCGCCTCTGGTGTGCTGAAACGATGTTTAGGCCTCGGGGGGGGGTTTGCTAAAGAAACGAAACATGAACAAAAATTGACAGTCCTGTTTTTTCATGGAGACAAAAAAGTTGGCACGTTTCCTGTTTCGGGAAGGTTTCTCAGGTTTTTGTTTTGGGGGTGACACCCGGCCGTCTGTGTGGCTTCTGTTTTTCTGCTTGTTTGGGGGTGTCGTTTGTTGTTGCTTCGGCACGCGATGGTGACGGCGGTTGTGGGTTGTCGTGCGTGCTGCGGCGGGCGCTGCTGGTGAAATTGAACGCTTCTTTAAGCTTTGCAGCGCGCAGGTTTGTGTGGCTTTCTTTCGGTGATTTCGTTTTCATTCTTGAAGTTCTAGAAAAAGTTGTCGGATGTCTTCTCTGGGAAGGGGCGGGCTTCAAAAATTGCGTTTTTCTCTAGAAAACCTCTCTGCTGAATCGCGCTGTGGTTCAGGGTTTGCTTTTGTTCATGGGGGTGGGTGGGGGACCTAGGCTTTGGTTTTGCGGTGGGCAAAGCGTCATTTTTTCGAACATCTTATCACCTTTTGGAAAGCTTTTAGCGAATGCAGACTTCGCTTCTTGGGGCCAGGTTTTCTCGAGAGGTCGGTGGGTTTGTTAGTGCAGTTGTGTGTGTGTGTGGGGGGGGGGGTGCTGGTCGAAAGGAAAAGGGCTTTTTTTGCAGAAGCTTTGTGGAGGGATGGGTGGGTCGACGCGGATTTCCGAACCCCTGGTGTGTCGCATCGTGCGAAGGAAACGGCACGTTTTTTTAATGCTCTTCGAAGGCGTTTTGGATACGCTGCAGAGAGATTCCCCCTCTGCGCCTCGTGTGGCGTGTGTTCTTGTGGTTGTGATGCTGTCGGTGTGGCGTTCGTTCGCGGGGTGTCCTCGTGGACGGTGGTTGTGCGGTGGGCCTGTGTTCTGCTTTGTGGAGGCGGAAGCCAGTCTAGTGAGTACGGGGTGCAGTGCGGCGCTCTTCTCGGCTCAAAAGCCGCGTCGGCTACCAGCGCCAGGGGCGGTGGGTGCTTATTTACCGCTCTTCTCCATGGAAGGTGCTGCTCTTCTGACCCGGGCATGGAGGGGTCTGGTAATCACCGCTGCCCTGCTGTTGTGTTTCAGCGTTCGCAATCAGCAAAAAGAAAGGAAGGTACCTCAGGAAGCTCCAATATACGCCTGGTAGCAAGCCGTTAGTGCATGGGCTATTTAAAAAAAAAAATACAACGTTCTGGGGATTGAGGAACTGCAGTTGCCCATTGAGCCCACAGTCGAAGGTGCCGAAACTGAAGTTTTTCTTGGTACTCTTTTTTTTTTTTTCACCCGCAAGTCACGTTTTCATATGTGACACCGATGGAGAAGCATTACCGAATTTCGTTCTCAGCACTTAGCAGGACTTTTTCTGTGCTATAACTTTACGCTGCTCCCCTTGCTACCTATATATGTGATTTTCGGTTTCTCGCATTAGGGCTTCAAGAAGCTGTAAATAATTTTTACACAGTCAAATACCTCGTTACGTTTTCCGCTATATTCTCTTCCTTACAACAATACACCTGCCAACGATATCAAGGAAGATTCACCACGGAAAATACTGACAATGTCCGCAAGGCACGGCCGCGATGACTACTACTGGTCCGACACAGAACAAACACACAGGATGCGGACTCGTGAGATGCTGAAAGCGCATGGACCAGAAATCAAGAAACTCTATGGGCCTGATCCGTGGCTGCCACGCATCCTGACGCCGCTTGTTCTTCTTCAGATATATCTCGGGTACCGTGCGAAGGACATGGGGTGGCCCACTCTTCTCCTCGTCGCGTATTTTGTGGGTGGCACAATCACACATAACTGCTTCTTGGGGATTCACGAGGTCACACATAACCTGTGCTTCGCCACACCGTTCTACAACGACCTGTATGCACTGTTCGCGAATCTGGTGGTGCCCGTGCCGTATGCGATGGTATTCAAGACGTACCACGCTGAGCATCACCGCTACTTGGGCTGGGACGGCATCGACACCGATGTGCCCACACAGTTTGAGGGACGGTACCTATCAAACTATGCTGGCAAGTTTTTATTTCTCACGTTTCAGGTGCTGTTCTACGCTTTCCGACCCACTGTTGTGCGGACAATTAAGTTTGAGAAGATGCATGTGATTAATTACATTCTTCAGCTGACCTTTAATCTGCTTGTATACTACTTCTGGGGCTGGTGGCCACTGTTATACTTCTTCCTCTCTATTTTCCTAGGCACCAGTTGGCACCCACTCGCTGGCCACTTCATTTCAGAGCATTTTGTGTTTGTAGGGAATGGTGAGCAAGAGACCTTCTCGTACTACGGCCCGCTAAACTGGGTAATGTGGAATGTCGGTTATCATGTTGAGCACCACGACTTTCCGAACATACCATGGACGCGAATTACACAGCTGAGAAAGATTGCACCGGAGTTCTACGTTGACCTGCACCGTACCAAGTCGTGCCCCGGGACTTTGTTTGACTTTCTACTACAGCCGAACGTCAACCTCTACAGCCGCGTTATGCGCGAGCGCGGTGCTGCCAAGCGCGAGAAGCTGTTGCCAACATCGACGGGTTGTATGAAGTCGGTGGAACCACACCAAGGTTCGTGCTCGTAGAAGAAGGAATGATCATTAAGCCACTAAGTGTTACTATATCACCTACAGTGATGTGTTCTATGCCATCGTTTTTCAATCGTTGAGGATGCCGTGATGCCTGTTAGAGCGCCTGGTGCGACCGCATATATCCTTTAAAAAGTACCGCTTTTCTTGGTTCGTTGAAGCAATGGTTTGACCGGCTTTGCTCTTTCTTGCTATTTCTCACCTATGCTAGAAGAGGCAGTTGCCTGTTGCTCTTCATTTCTTACCTTCATGTGAACCTTTTCGTTAACACGGCTTAAAGTGTTATTCGCATTCGGAGTTTTGCGCATGTACAAGGTTTTTTTCCCGGCTTGGTGACGCGTTATGTTTTCCCCCTATTATTTTCTCTCTGTTTTACTGTAAAAGACATGCTTATGTTACTGACTACAGGAAGACAATGAAAGAGATTAAATGCACCTCCACATATATTGGAGGGCATTAGAGTGAAGGGGGGCTGTCGATGCTACTGACAACTGCCGCTCGCCCCTTTTTTTTTCACAAGTTTTTTTTTTTCTTAGCGACTCCAGCTACTGATGAAACCGAATTTTCACAGGGTATAGCAGTTGCTTCTCTGTACGGCTGGATGAGATGCAACATGTTGAAACGTGTCCATTCTTTGCCGCCACTCCCACTTTCTTTTTTCTTCAAACACACCTCAACACTGGAACTCTGTTTTAGACTTCGTGCGATAGAATGAAGCGCTTCTGCATCCCCACTCTCACTTCAGTGTCCTTCGCCCGTACCTTCTTCGGTAAGGGCTGGGACAATGCTGCTCTGGACACAATATACAGCAGCATGCTGCGCAAACCAGAAGTGAACGACCGGATTCGCACTCAGTACGCCTCCACGATGGATCCTCGCGACGCTGATGTGCTCCGCCGCCTCGGCGAGGTGTCAAAGGAAAACAAGACGTTTATTCGCGTGTTTCTCCCTCCACATCTCGGTGATCCCCACCGTCTGCTGAAGTGCTATAGCCTGATGGCGTACCCTATTCTCGATGACAAGGGTGGCCAGCTGAAGGTAGAGATGGATGGCCACAAGCTGGACGCATTCGCGGACCCTGATGACGATTACTCCAAGGTGGTCATACCACACATCGAGCTAGTTGAGTACCTCGCCAAGTCTCTTCTGGAGACGATGAAGTGGGAGGCCACTCCCCGCGGTGCTGCCTCAATGCTGGAGTCGCTGTACCGCGGCGCGGAGATTCCGGACCACGTGTTTCAGACGCCTGCAGTCATTGAGCGTCTGGACAGCTTCAAGGACGGTAACAAGGTCACCAGCTAAGATACCAAGCAAGCCGTGTTTGCAGTCTGTGCTGAGAAAAGGCCGAAAAGAAGGGTGATAAGTTTTTTTCTGTTTGTTCTTCTCTTTCATCATCAAACAATCAAAAGAAGCTGTACTCCTCTCACTCTCAATATGAATAGCATAGCAACGTAGGATGACTTTTTTATTGGTCGTCATACCATTAATTTTTTTCCCCGTTTCATTCTGTTTTCCTGCAAATGAGAATGATTTCACGGAAGTGAGTTGGTCTAGAGAGGTACGATAGTCGCCGAAAAGAGTACCTTCGGTGCTCGTGTCAGCTTTCTTTTGAGGCTATTCTATCACCCAGTCTCTTTCCACTTCATCCGTTTTTCAGCTTAGTCATGTCTTCTCAGAGCAAGCACAAACAGTAAAAAAAAAAAACCGTTGCACAAGTTATGTAGGCAACAGGGCATGTTGTGGTGGTCGGTGAGCGCGGAGATCAGGTTTTCTCACTCTGCTCAAAAGACTTCAACAAGCTGCGATACTAGGCCTCACTACTTGAGGTGAAGGCATCACGGATTAACGAAAGAGGAGAGGTGGAGGGATCAAAAGCGGAGTCTACGTCTCATTGAATGCCCAGGGAAATCGTGCCTTTATTCCTCATATGTTTCTGTCATGGATTTCATGAGTTATGTTTATTATCTGTCGTCCTTTTCACCCTTTCACCTTGAATTTGCCCACCCGCATACACACACTCCTACCAGTTCAGTCAAAACAGCACCATGTCCTGGTGGGCTGCCTTAGAGACGGGAAGATCTTCTCTACCCTGTGTCACGGAGTACTCCAGCAGCGCACACGATCTTGTAGAAGCGAAGCGGCATGACAGACACCCCTCTCTCAGCACAGCGGTCTGAGGACTTGCCCACCATAGAAATGCAGCGTCAGGAGCGCTTACTCGTTTTCACTGTCGCAGAAGGCTCACTGTCTCTACTAGTGCTGGAGGAAGCGTTCATGCGCGAGCGCCTCGAGCAGCTTTGCCGACACGAAGCAGCCCTCACCGAGCTCAGCGCCGTCCTATCAGCTAGAGTTCGAGAGACTTCTCTGTGCCCCGCAAACAAAGTGCTATCCGCCAGTTTGTTGAGCGTTGAAGAGCCACTTTTCTGGGAGGTGGTGGATCGACTCAGTGACGAGGATGTCGAGCGCATTTGGCAGCGAGAACGAAGAGTGTTGGAGAAGAACATCGGATCAGTGATCAGGCGTGTGCGACGGCTCCAGCAGAGGAAGGAGGGACCTTGAAGTGACGAATTGCGTCACTTTACGGCTCGGGTGTTTATCTGTTCTGGAATCTCTCTAGGACGTCATCCCGGTGCTTCTCGCCAATTCGTTTCATCAATGTTCCAGTGGTTCTAGTTGTGGTTGATTCACGTTCTTGCAGGGAGTACAGCCAAAGAATCAACCGTGCTTGGTGCTTTTTGTCCTTTTAGACTCTGCTCGAGCGTGTGCAGCTCATAATGAGTGTGTAGCTCTTCATTGTACGATTACCATCGCCAGAGCGTAGTTGACATAAAGTGGCGAAAAAGCCATTGAGAGGGTCAGTGAGTGGCTGCGTTCCCAAGGAGGAAACAGGAAATGGCAGAGAAGTGGAATGAGTATGAAAAGTGATGGGACAGTGCGACGTCACGCCCTCAACACAACCTGCACATGAAGGTGGCTGACTTTTATTTTACGACATAGCTCCATCGAGTGATGACTCTGCAAAAGCGACTTTTCGCTATGCTCTTCTGCTTCTCTTTCGCACTTGCGCCATCGTCCCTTAGCGACTTCCATCGAACGTCTCCACTTTACGCGTACTGTGGCGCCGTGAAGCTGACGGCCGGCGGAAAAAACAGTATTCTTCCCGCCTCTTCGTTGGATACTTACTCACATCATAGTTTCTAACTTAGCCTCTGGCGTGCTTTGTTGCAGCATTACGTTGGTGACGCCGATGGTGAAGAAGGCCGACAGCCATGCACGGGTGCTGCGCCCCGGAGAGTCGATAGCTCTCAGTCGCAAGTCTTCAGAGTTTGAGATTGTACTGTTCCGTCCGAGGCACCACGATCGTGCCAAGGCGGCAAAGGATTCTGCACTGGAGGCGGAGGTGACTGCTAGCTCCCCTGTGAGAGACTCGTCTCAAGAGCCTATGAACTACACAGGTGGTGTCAATACCGCCCTCAGCAAGGCAAGGATACGGATCTCATCTACGGGGAATGAGGTAGGACACGGCGAAAAGAGGAGAAGTGGTGGCGGGTACGCAACCTTACGTTCCTCTGCGCTGGGACCTAGGGACGCAAGCGAGGTGGTAGACGTCGACGAGCGGACTGCGGCCCCTTTCGCACCGGGAGCGATGGGTGGAGGGAACGAAGGGAGAGCGCCAGGTAACGTACCTGCGGATGCCCCGCTCTTTTTTGACACGGCAGTGTGCATTTTCTACGACGAGCTGGCCAAAATGGACTACGTTGCCCCGGGACGCACTACCATTGATTCCAAGGGACTTCACTACAAACCGCACCTCGTCGTGCTGGGAACGGAGTCGGCCCCAGGTGGCTACTGCAATTTCAACATTACCCGATCCGACGGAGAGCCTTTGGGAGACGGCGAGGACGACGCATTCGAAGAGGACTCCAGCATTCTTGTCAATCGCACCGCCACGAGCAACGGACCCGTTACTATGGCAGCTGCGGACGGTGTGGAGGTGAGTCTGCGTCGTCTCAGCATGTGCGCCGGGTTTCTCGTCTGTGCAACTTTATTCGGCAAAGACACATGCTTGAACCGCGAGCGCAATGTGTTCTACATGGTGAGGCGACCGAGGAGCTCGACGCCGCTCTGCTTGGTGCCGCTGTGTATGTACCGCGAGCCCAACAACAGCTGCGTTTCTCTCATGGTGCGCAAGGTTAGGCTTCATGGGGAGACTATTTGGGAGCTCGTCAGCGTGAGCGAGCCACTGCCATTTAAGGATATGAAGAGTCTTATCATGAAGCTTCAGGGGCGTGGGTTAACTGATCCAGCTCATTTTGCACGCGACTGTGAGCTGAAAGCTGTGGCTAACCGAGGTGGCGACGGCGCCGGTGGAGGGACAGAGGAGGATGTGCTCAGTAGCAGTGGGCAAAGTAGCAGCACCGAGCTGGAGGCCTCGGCCTCGCATAAGCGCCTCAGCGATACTCTCGAGCAGGAGCGCAGTCGAACATCTATGCGTGCGTCGCTGACTGCTGGACGTCAGTACCTGCTCCCGTCCAACCGTACCGGACGCACCTTCTCCACTTTACTCATTGATGTGCCGCGAGTGACCCGAGAGGGGAGACGCCAATACAGCGTTGGCAAATCTCATGTTCAGACAGCTTTGTTTGATGGGGACACCTCTGAAGTGGACGAAGTGCTTGACGACGCGATGCGGGCGGTGGTGCCTTGCTATGCAGATGCCTCGCTTGTGCGGTACGAGAACGGCGCCTACAACGTCGGGTCAAGGGTGGGCAATCTTGTCGCACACTACGTCGGCCATCGCGAGAAGTACGGACTCGATGCCGCTTCCCAGCGTTCGACCGGTGTTGGGCGGCCGGGAGGTTCGAGAGACGAGCTGCTTCCATTTCTAGGTGCGTTGCGAGTGCGCTCCTCGGCAGACTTGGTGACGCCGCTTCCGGTGCTCGATCGCTGCCGGTCCGATGATAGCGAGATTGCTGCAAGGCCCAAGCTTCCTGCGGACCTGCTGTTCACCTCGCAAGACAGGCTACTTGCTGCCGGAACGCAGCAACACCGCGGCTCCATATACGTGAGCACAAAGAAGCGGCACAGTATACTCGGGCAAGCCGGCCGTAGCTCGTCGCACCGCAGATCGGGGGGTCGAAAAGGGAAGGGGCGGGCTCCTTCGGCGCGTGCTGGTGGAACGGGTCTGTCAAGGGCGAGGAAGAAGGCTAGGGGTGCGCGTGGGTCGAAGCCCACATCTCGTATCCCAGGGAGTCGCAGCACCAGTGGAAGCCCGCAGCCCCCCCCGTCGTCCTCATTGGCACACAAGCTGACTGCACACAAAATGCATAGCCGCGTTTCAAGCGGCAAGTCTCGAGGTCGAAGCGGGAACCAAACGCGATCTTCCGAACGGTCAGGTGATGTTGCTGCGTAATCGCGCCTCTTTTCACCTCCGACGCAAGCTGACACAAAGCGCTTATGGGACTTGCACGAATCCCTCAATCCTTGTCTCGATTACCGCACATGTTTAGTCGTCCTTCACACAGGAAGGGGGATGTGAGAAGCACGACTCTTATCTATGTAAACTACACCTTCTTTGCCCCTTCGGTCCTTTTTTCGTTCCTCTGGTCACCTCTTCTGTGAAACACTTGACGGTTTCTTGCGTCTCTCTCTACATTACTTCCTTCTGAGGAGCTGTCGGTTAGTGTGCGAGCACTCTCCCTTTTACTGCTTGCATGCTGTTTGTGTTCCTGTGTGGAGACGCGGATTTGAAGTCAAACAGCAGAAGGACAGGAAGCTGGTACTTTGACGCTACGCTAAAGGGCACAACCTCTAAAGCCCTGGCGTTGTCGATGTGTGGTTCTTTTCTTTTTGTGTGGGGCGAGGGGGCCAGTTCGCACACTTGAGCCAGAAAAGATTGGACGCGTGCTCGACGCCCATTTTTCAAGGGTCTGCAGCGGTGCTGGACGAACCGTGCGTAGCTGTGTTTGCGTATGAACCAGGTGTTCTCTGTTCGGGGCACCCGTGTGCGATGCCGAGCGTTGTCAGGGGCCGCGCCGTGGTGGTTTCTGTCTTCTGGTGCTCACACTGGTGATTTGAGCAGCTTTCTTGCCCTACCACACGAGCCTACCTGGTCTTCAATTTGAGTTTCGCCTTTCGGCATCGCTGCTCCCTCGGAGAGGCTTATGAAGGCTTTGCTGTTGCCTTCGGCTGCTTCTCTCACTTTCACTTTCACTTCTCCCACTCCCTCTTACATCCCTTTTTTCACCTTTCTGCCCTTTCATTTGTTGACCGTGCTCCTTGACTGTGAGCAGTGCGCAGCTCGTCGAAAAGGCTGTAGAGTCGTTTGTTTTCTTGTCTTATTTTACACTTCCGTGCTTATTCGCGCTGTTCACGCTTTGTTTTTCCTTTTCGCCTTTCGCGCTTTTCTCCTCTCCGTCTCCTTAATATTACTCCGTCTTTGCCTTCCCATGTACCACAGTTAGCAAAACAACGAGAGCGCAGTTTCAGAGTGAAGAAGCAACGACTATATAGCCAAGAAACAAAAGGAAAAACAAGATACACTCGCGTCAGTTTTGGGGATGCTAGCGCATCCCATCCTCGCCTCCGAGGATGACGAGGAGTATGTAATACGGGTTATCTTCTACTTGCCTGCCCTCCTCGAAGCGTACTTCGACGCGGTCGAGAGGATTTGTGCGGAGCCGTCCTCGCCACCAGAGTCCAAAACTCGCGCAGATATTCTGCAACTCACGATTCAGCAGCGCCTGCTCGTGCTAGGTCGCGTGCCCCCTGGTGCATTTAAGAATTTCGACGAAGTGTCCGCCACAGAGACGGAGGACAAAGAACTTCCTAAACTCATTGATCAGCTGCGTCACATCTTCCTTGAGAACAAGGTGGATATTGGGCCACAGGCACTTTTGTGGCGTAAGCGGTCCCTGTCTCTGGCGAAGGAGTGTGCGGATCATATGAATCGCTGCCGCGTTCGCTTTTCCTTGAGCAGGAAGGTGCGGCGTGAGCTGTCCACGTTCGGCTCGGCGTCGTACGTATTCAGCATGATCTCCTTCGGTCTCGTAGTCATCTTTGCTTGCAGTGCTCTTGTCGTCATATCAGCGGTGCATCCTCCACTGGCGACTGGACTGGGCGTCGGTTGTGTTGCTTGCGTGCTTCTTGTCCTCTCTGCGTCCCTGATGTCCTTCAACTGCTTCACTGCGGTGCGCTCCTTGCATATACTATACTCGCAGCTCTTCCACGAGTACTTGATCGCCGGCGGGTCACCGTCTGATATCCTGCTGAATTCTTTGCAAGAGTCGTCCTTCAAGCCGCGGGGAAAGGACGGGTCGCGGGATACTGAGATGAAGCAGCTGGAAATGGGTCGGGAGACCAAGACAGGGTTCTACACCATCCCGTACGGCGGTGGGAGCAAAATCGGGTACATCGAGGGCAAGCAGCTGGATGCACAGGTGGTGATGATCGCCTTCGACAGCAACTACCATATTACCTGGTGGAATAACGCGGCGGAGGTGATGACGGGCTTCTTGCAGGACGGGTGCATCGGCAAGCCGCTGAATGAGCTTGTCCAGTGCTTCAACCGCGAGGATGTGTGCTCCCTCATCAAGCGCACACGTCGCGGCAATCTGCTTAAAATCAAGCTCCGCTCCCTCACCGCCGCCCCAACGACGCTCAGTACCGTGGTGACACCGATTCTGGACAGCGACAACAAGCCCATCGGAAATGTGCTGATCTGCGCTAATTCGCTGGATAACCTGAGAGAGTACCGCATTTATGTGCACAATTATCAAGTAAGCGAAACCATCGGTGCCCTGTCCTTGTTGTCGGAGCGCTCTTCTCTGTCACATGAGAACTCTATTCTCATCAACTCCCTGAGACGCTTTGTCAAGAACGGTCTGGCAAACCATGTGGAGACCCTCGCGCGGGAGATGGAGTCTGACTGGGACTGGACGAGCGTGGAGCAGCTGCTGGGTCGTGCCTTGGGTCAGCGGATCGGAATGCATGAGGTGATTGTGGACCCATTGTTTCCACCCACGCTGTGCGTCAACCCAGACGTGGCCAAGACGTTTGGGACTGTGGTCGAGATGTCCAGTGGCCGCTGTACGGTCACACTGCAGATGCTGAACTTGACAGGTAACGTCTTTTCGCTGGCTGTGACCGTGCTGCTTGGCCCCAAGTGCCGACCGTGGGATCAGGCGCAGCTGGAGGAGCAGCTGGAGCAGCTGTTGCGCAGCACGGCAGGAAGTGTGTATTTTCTTGAGGAGCGCGTGGTGCTACATTTTCCGTGTCAAGTGGCACCGATATTGGAGGATGGCGACGAGGGCGACGCCAACCCTACTTCCGACCAGGCGCTGCAGATCACGCAGGCCAGGGCCATCATCAACTGCACGGTGAACGTGGTGACCGCCATCACGAACATGGTAGACCAGCACAGCCTGTCCCTTATCCTGCTCAAGACCATGTTTGTTTCTCTCGCCAGCGTACGTGAGCGCAGCGACCTCGAGCAGCGCTTGTCTGCCCGCCCGTGTGACGTGGATGTGATTATTTGCGACAGCGAGTGGCTCAGCTCGTCCCGTGATATCCTCATGAACAACGACCACGGCGCTATGGTAATTCCACTGATCGATGCCCAGATGCCGGTTCCAGCTGATGTGCAGCACGCGATTCGCATGCCACTTGTGCGACGGGACGTGCAGCAGCTCATCTTGGAGGTTGGCAAAGCGGTGTCCATGAAGAAGAACGCCATTTCCGCCCGTGAGGAACGCGAGCGAATCCTTACGCTGCGACAGGATTCCCCCTGGACGCGCGGCAAACTGCTAGGGCGCGGGTCGTACGGTGCCGTGTACGAGGCGACCAGCGATCTCACCGGCGGCAAGATGGCGGTGAAGATGTTCTACTTCTCCCAAAACGTCGAGTCATCGATCAGCACCTTGCTGAATGAGATCTCCATCATGTGTAGTCTGAATCACCCCAATATTGTACACTATTTTCACTGTGAGCGAAAGGACAACAATGTAAGCTTGTTCATGGAGCTGTGCGAGGCCTCTCTAACGGACATCATTGTAGGACGGCGTCAAAAGCCGGCTCACCTGTCCGTCGTGCAGATCATTCGACAAGTACTGACCGCCATTGCGTACTTGCACAGCCGAGGGATCGCCCATCGCGATATCAAGCCGCAGAACATTCTTCTAAAGGGCGAGACGGTGAAGTTGACCGATTTTGGCACTGCAATCCAGGGCAGTGCGGGCAAAGAGGTACGAGGCACATTCCGGTACATGGCCCCGGAGGTTTACAAGGGTAACCCCCACTCGCTGAGCTGCGACATATGGTCTATCGGCTGCCTTGTATGCGAGCTGTTCGCGTGCCCGACTGCCTTCATGGAGAACTCAGCGCTGCTTGGCGAGATGGCACCCACCACAGATTATCTGACGAAGGTGCCGCAAAACATGGCCTTGATCGACTTTTTGGAGAAGTGTTTCCAACTTGATCCTGAGCGGCGCTGGGGCGCTGGTGACCTTCTCGTGCATCCTCTTCTTTCTGGCAATACCGCAACATCATCTCTGGTGAAGCTAGAGACAATTTTTGACGCGAAACTCGCCAACCCTCTAGACCCGTCAAACCACTCTGTCTTTTCCTTACGGTCTGCGTAAGAGAGTGAGGCGGCAGAGGTACAAGAAGACCAGGCGCCAGGTGACCCTTGACTGCCTCCATACCACGCGTATGCACTGTCTCCACGGTAGGAAGGACCGCAACTGACCGGCGTGTTCCTTCTTTCCTCGTGCTTCCCTCTTTTTCGTTATGTTCTGCTACAGAAAGTTTCCCCAAGAAGAGGGGAGCAAATCAGATGTGTGTGATGGTCGTACGGGAACACCACCTCAAATTTTCTCATGCTCTTTTTCCCTTTTGCCTGCGTAAGGTGGTCATACTGCACCTAAGACAGGAAGGAGAAAGGGAGGGAGCTTGTCTTGGCAAGGCTGTGCGACGGCAGCAGAAAAAGCGAACGCAGAGCACAGTGCTCCTCTTCCTTGTCGTGTGTGCGTGTGTGTGTGTGTGTGTGCGTGTGGGTTTGTTGGAGTAGATACGTCAGCCTTTTTTTTTGCCCTTCTCTGCTTTCCCCCCTTTACCCTTTATTTTTTTCTGTAAGTTGTTTTCGCTGTGTGCAAGTGCCTAAGTCCCTCTGGCAACGATCCACCAGCGCGTATCCGAAGAAGGGACGAGGGAGGACAAGAAGAGCCCGTTAGAGGCGTGACTCAATTGGACAGCAGACGGTTCTTCCTAGACGACCAGTATTTAGCCGTGGTGCAGGAGAGGTAGATGGGCTGTGGTGGTGGTCTGCGCGTCTAGTTTGCTGGCTTGCTCGTGGTGGAAATGACACGTTTCGAAAAGAAATGTGCGCCTGTCTGGTGCTCTTGATGTAGGGACATTGTCGTTTGACGTGTTTCCTGTCTCTACGTTCTGTACCCATGTCTTCCCTCCCTCCTCTTCCTCTTATATCCACCACGACGGATGCGCATGTTCGAATCCGATTGCTGTGCATTTTTCCTTTCCTATCCCGCATGTTAGACACGAAAAGGCGCAAAAAAAAAAAAGAAACGCACACTTACAGATGGACATCTCTGACCCACACGTTGAAAGAGAACCCGCATATCCGAGCGAAAACAATACACAGGGTTGTCCACGCCGATGCACGGCAACGCTGAAGCCTTCCATAGGAGCTTGTTCGCAGTGAATGCGCGGCGCTCAAGTCTGGCGAGATAAAGGAAAGAGAGGACACGATGTATAGGGAGCAGTGATAGAAGCGACAGGGGGGAAGTCACGCTGAATGAATTGCCGCACACTCCCAGCCGCCTCTCAGTTTCGTTTTCTCCCTTTTGATGTATGCTGAACGAGCAAAAACAACAAAAGCAGCGAGGGGCGCAAGAGAACAAGCAGAAAGAAAGTAGAGGCGTATAGCTTTCAATTACAGCTGTTGCGTCCTTTTTCGCTTTGCTTCCTTCGCTTCCCTGATGACGCTGGCCACCTCAGCGCGTGGCATCCAGCGTCCGGCGTTCCCGCTCTGCGGCGTGAGGAAGCCAGGCGGCAGCCCACCCCCCATCCCTGCCAATGCCGCACCACGTCTGTAGACGCACCTCGGGCTAAGGTGGCAGCCTCAAAACTGTTTCAGAGGATGTGTAGCTGTGAGCTCGAGTAGGGCGGGATACTTTGCATGATATTCGCTGCTGAAGAGGATGGAAACTTTGGCGTGTTTCATTGGTTTAATGATACATTTGGGGACACACGTGCGACGGCTGTGCGACCAGCGTGGCACAACAGTACTGCACCACTGCGCGAGAGGTTTACGCCCAACGGCAATGACGACGCTACTTCCAATCACGACTGCGAGCTCGTGCACAGGCTCGCTGCAAATGCAAGGCGGCTGTTCACGGTCCCCTCGCTGGACTTCTCTCTATCTTACGTGGATTGATGTGGAGGATAGTTGGGGTCGCACCCCTGCTCTGTGATGCGTCATGGGCCGATCCAAGAAAGGACGGGAGGTGGATATGTTGGAGGTGCTGCCCAACGCTGGCTCTAGCTGGCCACGTCGCGGGCACAATGGTTTCTTACTCTTCGATACTGCGGCACCGAAGCATTCATACCGCACGAAGTTTATGCGCTACCTGAAGCTCCATATTTCAGATACCTCTGGCTAGCCAACGACACTGATCGAAGTGGCTTTTTCTTCTCTTCTCCATTATGCACACCGCTGACACCACGTTTCGTTCACCTGCTACATGCAAGCACAACAGGTGCCATGTGAGGGACGAAAGCGAGCGACACAGGCCAGAGGGAGGGAGGCAGGACTGTTTAAGGGTGCCCAGCTCCGAGGCGCAGGTGCTCGTGATGGGGAGACTATGGGGAGACGGGTGGATTTGCTTTGCTCTGCTTCTACAGGTTTTCTTGTTTGCATTTTTGTCGTCTTTGGTTCTCGTTTTGCTCGCCTGGCACCTCAAAGGACGCCCACAAACTCTGTGCGTGTGAGAGCAAGGCCCAAGTCACGTGCATTCGCCAGAGAATTTGTCTTTCTCTCCCCTTTGCTGGTTTGCGGGTGCCCCTCCTCTTCTGTGTTCTCCTTTTCTCGTTCGGCTCCCTCGAGGCGAGGCGCAAGAGAGGGAGAATAAGCGAAACGGAGTGGAATGCGAGGAGCGCTCTGCTGAGTGATGGACCGCTGTAGAGTTTGCCCACCACTTGGTCTTTGAGGCATGTGACATCTGCTGAGGCCCCTCACCCTAGTCCCCCAAACATTCACCTTGACGGGCTTCTATGTATCCCTCACTGCATTTCTCTGTCCCTTTTCAGGGTTTTTCTCTAGTTGCTGTGAGCCTTGCTTGTGAATCCCGCCCTTAACAGCGATTGCATCGACCGGGTGAACACACACACACACACACCCAGTTTGCGCTGCGTCATACCCGAGGGGTGGGTGGGTGGGAGAAAAAAACGTTGCCTCTACAGAGGATAAGAAAGGAGGAAGCACTGCCTCGAGAAACATTGTGGCGGCACCGTATACATCCTTCGCACATACATATCTTCTTCCCTAAAGCAGCGAGTGTCTGGTAGTTCCTCTGCTCATTCTCACCAGAACCCATCCTACGCCGTTGTTGCAGCCTCACTTGTCCTCTGCTGCTTCGCACGAGGCGACGCTGCGTTTGCCGCAGCTTTCACTGCCTCCTTTTGCGCTTTTATTCAACCTTCCCTGCTCTGATGGCGTCAGAGAAAGCAGTTGAGTCGGCGAAGATGTTTTGTGGGCCGGCGCTGTATGCCACGAGTGCCACGCATGCGCGCGTTACCCTCGCCAATGTCTCACCCAACGCTGACGGACTTCGACTCCTAGCCTCGAATGGGAACTGGTCGGAGGTGTTGGCGCTGGCTGAGCGACTCGAAACAGAGGTAGCAGCCAAGGCCCGCCGTCACCCGCTCAAGTATGCGACAGTGCCGTGGAGTACGTCTCCCCCCGAGTCTATGCTTCTAATGAGCTCTAAGCATTCCGAAGAAGAGCTGTCGACCACGCAGTTGCCTCCAGTGACCGATGTGACCGCTGCAGCCATCTCATCCTTGGGCCTCTCCACAGACGCTGCGGCGCGGAGTGCGCGACTTCCCTACGTGCTGGTGCAGGTGACAGCTAATTTGAAGATGCGACGGATTGCGGCTGCGAAGAAAGTAATCGATGCGCTAGGGGATATTGAGGGGGAGGGGTTTCGTCATCCTGTCACGCGTGAGAGCTTTGCTCCCTTCTCGCTGCGACTGGTAGCAGCCTTCCTCCCGCTCTATGTCGGAGCGCCGATGGAGGCGCAGAAGAAGCTGTATGCACTACTGGAGGAGTGCCTCCGGCATGAGCGGCAGTGTAGCGCTAACAGCACTGTCACACGCATCCCCGCTGTTCTCGGCGATGACGTGGCGAATCAATCAGCGGCCTCTGTGGCACTGCAGCGCACCTGGACACAGCGAGTGCTGCGCGTGCAACGTGTACTGCTGCATGTGCACATTCACCTGAACCAGCAGTCTTTGGCTCACAGGCTCGTGGAACAGGTGTTGCGTTCCGAAGAAATTTGGCACCACAAATTCCATGACCTTTCCGATGAGCTCTATCAGCTTCGCCACACCCTTCAGCTGCAGCAGGTCTTCTGCCTTGCTCTTCACGTCGGGGATGCCTCGCATGCACAGGCGACGCACGTTGCGATGCAGCGGATTGCCGCTGTCAATGGCTCAGGAACCAGCACAGGGGCGTCGCCGTCGGATGCAGTGTCCAACACGAACCTCTGCAAGCTAGTCTTGCTCTCCTGTGATGCATTCTCTGCGGTGTTCAAGGGCGAGTACAAAAAGGCTGTGATACTCTTCCACGACGTGATTGACGCGGCTTCCCACATGAAGCAGGCCTTGAGCACTGCTGCGGATGGCTCCGGCAGGGATGGACGTTCTTCTCCAAATTCTGACGGCTACATCAGCGAGAACGAACTACGCTGTTGGGTGCTTCAAGACATTTGTGCGAACGCGCAGGTGTCGTACACGACGTGCCAGGCGTACTGCAGCGACACCGACCCTACCACGCTCATGTCCACCCTGTGCACGACGCTGGAGGGGTATGCCAAGGCAGAGCCGCATGTGCTGTGTAACTCCGATGCATTTGTGGAGAGCCTCGTGCGGTTCTACACCCTCTCCGGAGATCGCAAGGCTAATCTGAACCGGCTGGAGGATTTACTGGAGGTATTTCGTTGTGATCGCAGGTCCTTGCCGAGCCTCGAGGCGCTCGTGTAAGTGAAGATGCGCAAGTGCTCGAGGACCGCACAAACCTTCAACAACATACCCCATCGTTGCAGCACGCGCTGTCCTTTTTTTTACCCGAGAGTGAGCCTGTGGCGGTGCGCGTCGTCTTGCTCAGCGTCTGCGAGGTGTGGGTCGAGAGAGTTTCCCTTCTATCGTTTATTTTATGTCACTCGAAAGGTCTATTCAATATGTGACTGTCTTTCGTAGTGCTGCTCTGTGGTGTGAGAGTACTTGCTTGATAAGTCGCTTGCCCCTCTCCCATTCCTCCTTTCTCCCGCTGATCAACTCTCATGACATTGCTGTTATGACCAGTTCATGCCTCTCTCGCTGCGCTGAAGCTCCATACCATTTCTTGCCAGGCTACCAAATTTTTATTTTTTATTTATATATACAAACGTTGCCATTGAATGATGGCTGAAGAGGAAGTTGGACGAGACCCCTGTAAAGCCCAGGACACGGCCGGGGTGATTCGCCCTACCCGGCGCAAAGGACGCAACATGGTCTATCCCTTTCCCCTTGTGTACTGACGTGCTTTCTGAACCAGCCTCGCTCCTCCTGCATCCTGGATATCAGCATAAGGCAGAAAGAAGTTCGTGCACTCATTCCCTCTTTTCCTGCCTCCTCTCCCTTCTGCCTCCTTCCACCAGCGATTGTCAAGTGTCTCGTCCTGCACGGGTTCCATCTAGAGCCAATGCTCCGCCCCTCGCGGCCACTGCGCCGTTCCATCGACGGACAGCGACGGGAGAGCAGCAGCAGTCAGAGCTCTAAGGGATCTATGGCATCACAGCGAATAAGCTGCCGCTTCCATGAGACCTCGTCCTCGTTCGCGACAACCTCGACGGCAAGTTGTGCGACTGCGGCGCCGCCAGGTCCGGCCGCAGTTCCGGACTCTGAGATGACGCTTGCCGTGCCGCTACCCTCGCTGCACTCTTGCAGAGCTGGAGCGTACAAGGTGAGTGGCCTGCGTAGAGTGCACTCCCCACCCCAGGGGCTGACGTCTTCTGTTTCTGCGGCTGATTGCATGGATAACGTTGCTTCTGCTGTGGCCAGCAGTGTCAAAAGTAACTCAGATGGGCACTCTGGGCAACCGTCTTCCTCGCTGAAAGTCTCAACGCCGCACTACGCGTGTCTGCAGAGGGTTTTCGATGGCACCGTCAGGCAATCGTGCGTGCCGAAGTCAGCCCAGCGGCTCTTCACCTCGGCTGAGCTGTCGATGCTGCGTAACGAGGCCCGGCGGACGTACACACACAGACGGAGTATGGAGGAGCAGAAGGAGCTCGTCGTTGCAGAGGCAGAGGCACGCTCGCTGCTGGCTGAAGTCGCGTTGGACCACATCGCAGCGGTATGGGAGCTTCATAGGACGGAGTGTGAATGTCGAATGCGGGCGGCGTCGGCAGCAATGCTTCCGGTGCAGTGTCTTGAGCAGCGAATTCGCCGTCGCATTAACGAGGAGGACGCGCAGCGAGATGAGCAGCTTCGCCAGGAGGGCCGCGTCGCATGGCGGCTACAAGTGGAGCTTGAAAAGACGGCTGCAGCGGACACCGGCACGCGCGAGGTAGAACGTCGAGCGGCCAGCCATCGCTTTGGCGCAGCGCTTACGTTTATCACAGTGCAGGAGATCAAGTTGCGAAAGGCTGTAGAGGCTGCGTCAGCAAAGTTTTGGGGGACATTTGCGCAGGAGGTGGCAGAAGGCAAGGCCGACGCTGAGCACCGCGCACTGGTGCGATTCCTTAACACCCCTGAGCAGCTTGCCCTCGCTGCGGCGCGCGAGCAGCGAGAGCGGAAGCGGGCGCGTCGCACAGCGAGACTACTGAAGCTATTTGAAGATCAGCAAAAGGGTTTTGTGAATGGGTGTCGGCATGGGACAGGCGGGGTATCGCTGTTTGTGGGTGACACAGTCAAGAAGGTATGTGGGCGTTGTCGTGTCAAGTGGGATGAAGGCCTTGGTTACTACGTGTCCATTGATCGCACCGTGAAGACGCACCCACCTCCGCCGCCGATTACTGCGGAAGCGGACGCAGAGGCCAATACGGCGTCACCTGTTGGGAAACAACCCCCAGCAGAGGTTGTCAAGTGCGGTAGCGTGTTGCCGCCAGTGAAGAAGGGGTTGAAATAGGCACTCCTTCCTTGGAGCTCACCGAAAGGCGAGATCGCGCCTGCTTGTCTATGTGAACGTCGTTGCGCGCGCCTGTGGTGGTTTTCTCTTCGAACTTCGCAGACGACAAGACTTTTGCTACCCCCTTCCCAGCCACCCTCCTTCCTTCCTCCGAGAGATGATTCTGTGCATTTATCTTCTCTTTTCACGCACCTGAGCTTTAGCTTTCTCGTTTGGGTTTTCAGTGCAATCAAACTCCCCCACCCCCTCTCCGATGTACATCTCACAACTTCTCCTGTTGTACACGTATGTTTCGTTGGTACGAAGTATTCGCTCTGCTTTCTCCTCATTTTTATGCACACAGCGCATCACCTTCATCAACTACCGCCTAACCCTCACTCACACGGCCGGTGGCGTCTTGTGTCACATCGGAATCATACGACTACGAAGCAGCTGTTGATAACTGACGCTTTCGAATTGCCATACGTGACGGCCAAGGACACGAAAAGAGAAGAGCGTGACAGAGGTGACACCAATAGCCGCCATGCAGAGGATTGCCCGAGGGTGTCCTTCAGCGCCTTGTGACCGTCTATACCAGCTGCTCTTGCTCTCCTGCCTTTTGCTATCCTCTGCACGAGGATATCGGGTTTTGACTTGCGTCGCAGATCGATTTCTACTGCTGGTAATCAAGCGGACCTGCTACCTTTGCTCTTCATTACCAAATCTCCTTCCTCCCTTCACTGCCGTTCCTCCTCTTCCCACCGTTGCTTCACGCCCATTGACGTGACCACCACGAGGGCGACAGATGCCCTCTTTCCCGTACCAACACACAAGGAAAAGACTAGACACCCTCTACACGCTGCACTGCAGACAACACGGCTGTATCTCACACCACACTCTGTTTCTTCTTCTCGCTACACCCCCGACCCACTTCCCTACTCATTTGCACAACGCAAGAACGTGGGAATCATGAGTGCATACCACGAGATCATTGAGGCAGACAAAGTCTACCTGGAGGAGGTGGGGATGCGCGACACACTACAGCAGTTTGTGGCCGACGCCATGGAAAGCCACCCGGTCAACGTCTATGAGTACATGATTACGTGGGCCACAAAGAGGCAGGCGTCGTCGATTCCGTCGCCAAAGGGTGTGGCGCACCGCGATGATGAGGAGAAGTGCCCAATAGGAGAGGAGGAGGAGGAGGGCGCTGCCGCGAAGACGCAGGCGGAGGAGGAGCCAGGTGCCAGCGACCACGAGCAGCACCACTTTTCATCGAATAAAAGCTCACCATCGGGTGCTCACTCATTGAATCGCGCCAGTTCCGTAAATTCGAAGGCTTTTTTCCCCGTGGCAGCGGCCAAGTCAGAGAGGACGGAGGGCGAGGAGGGGATGTAGCAAGAGGTGCGAAAAAAAAACGGCTGAGGTGATACTGCCGTCGCCTGTGCGCACGCACTTCTCCCTGGCCGACTGCTGAACTTGTACATGCAGAACAACAAAAGGAAATCGTACCGCTCTGTGATAGTGGCAGAGAACACAAGAGAGTTGCCGGGCATTGTGCAGTGGGGAGGGCTAGGCCATTCTCTGCTACGTTTCTTTCTCATTTCATATGATTCTGGGAGGCATACCCTCTATACTCGTATGCAGTCCGCATCCTTGCGGTGGTGGCATGGGGGCGACTCGCTTTCTTTTCTCATGTGGCGCCGTCGGCCTCGTCAGTGTCTCTACGGCACACTATGTTTGGAGGCCTGAGGTTGCTGTTGATCACGGGGAAGGGCGTCCTGCTCTTTTTATCGTCTCACACTTTGGCCTATGCTCATGTGTGGGACCGCTTTTCGTCTTTGTTTCGTATGTTGCACAAGCACACCACTCCCCCTTTGGCATACATACACACACACACATGCTCGCTTGTGTTGGAAAGCGAAGCCACGATGTACAACTTGCCTAGTCACACCATGATGAGAGGTATGAAGCGAGGGAATAGTGGCTCTGCGCTGAGCATCCTCGGTTCACTCCTTCGACACCGAGAGCAACCCTGAAACTCCGGCTGAAACGCGCTGCCCTTTCCAAAGCAAATATCTGGCCGGCACTTCTGATGGTGCTGTTGTTGTTCTTGCTTCGCACCCCCAGCCATACAACTGGCCCTACCATGCCTGCCTCGGTCTCTCTCCTGACACCCTCGTCCCTCTTTCTCGCCTTGATTTACACATGCGTTTCCCCTCTCTCTCTCTCTCGAGGTATCGCTGCTGCATATTATTCTTCGTGTGCCGCCCTGAGTCAGGACGTGCATACACACATGGGCACGTGGCCTGCGACCTCTCAATTCAATGTCCGCGTCTATCTTTTTCACTCATGAGGACCGTTGCACGTCACCTGCTAGGGAAGAGGTGAGGTGCCTGGGCCGTTTTGGGTCTCCTTCAAAGGCAGCGGCGGACTCGACGATGAAGAAGGGGATTGGAGCGCCTGCCGAATGCGACGCAGCAACAGCGGAGCTGTTCGAGGAGAGCGCGTGCGAGGTAAGAGTGAAGTCGACTGCTCATCATGGGCGCTGTCAGCCGCGGTGCTACATTGACGCCAGTGCCACTCTGCAAGCCGCGAGGTCGGAGCCGAGCTCTTGTGCTCGCCAAAACAGCGCGGTCGACGCAGAGGAATCAGCGCCCGCATCTGCGACCGGCGCCGAGATGCAGGACATCCCCAATGAGGCTGCAGGCGGAGAGCCTTTGCACTCGGGCGCTGGGAGTAAAGCGACGCCATTGTTTTCGAAACGCCCCGTGTTGGATGTCCCGCCGTATGGCTGTTGCAGCGATGCTGGGAACGTCTCTTCGCCGACTTTGGCAGCCACCACAGTCAACTCCATCGGATGCACAGAAGTCCTACCAACGGCAGCGGTCACAATGTGGGTGCCAACGCAGTTCACCACGGCTGCCGGACGAGCGATATGTGTGCGAGAAAGGCGACTCTTGACAGCCGAATCTTCCTACTGGAAGCTCCTCCGCTTCAACCCCTCGAGAGAGGCGATTGTGGCACTGCCCAGCTCTTTAGCTGACAAGTGCGATCATGACGAGGGAGTCGTCTTTGGTGATTCTGGAGAATTTTCTGACGCAATGCTCGCAGCGAAACGGGCTGCAGAGCAGTTGCCCACTGGCGCTGCTGCTGCACTTGGCGGCGCTATCGATCAGGCATCTTTCGAGGGCGTAGCGAGTGCCACGTCACCTTTGACATCAACTTATGTTGGCTACCCGTGGGTGCATCGTTCTGTGCGACGCCGACGCGCTACATCGTGTCCGGAGCGCGTTGTTAGCTCGCAGCTATCTCTCTGAGTGTGTGGGGGGATACAGACTACTCGCTTCCACCCTTCTCAAGCTTCTGTGCCGCTGACAGCCGCTCCTTCTACTGCCAGTATCCGGCTGCCCCCGCCGAGGGACAAGACCACCAGTAGTGTCCAGCTGGCAGTGTCGGGGATGCTTGACAGGGTTCGATTTCACTGTACTTTGCTGAGCATGCGTGTTTTGCTGTGACGCATTTCTTTGCGTGTGTGCAGAGGTGCAATAGCGGCAACCGGCTGCGCGCTGTTGTGCTCGTTTTTTTCCCTTTATTCTCAGTCTGCTGCTACCACCTGCTACCACCTGCTACCTGCGCGCTGCGTGGATACGGCACTGCACTGCAGGCTCATAGGCCCACTCTGTCCCTTTCTTAGCTACGCTGCACGGAACAACGTACAAGTGAGCCAAAGGCAATCGTTCTGATAGTACCGCTCTCATTCGCGGTGAGTGGATGAAAAAGGGGGCTGGATGCGGATGCACGGTGCCGCGTGCGTCCTTTTCAGTGTTCTCCACGAACCAAAGCAAGGCGCACACAATGTCACACTCAGAGCGGAGGTGCATCGACGAAGAAGCAAAGCAAGCGGTAGTGTCGTTTCTGCTTCCTTTCTTTTCATTATGCTCGACGCCCCCTCCCCCCTCTGACGTGAGGGAATACTGCTGGTTTTCCTTGTCGCCATGCTCTCTACATTCCCGTCTCTTCCCGTTCTCCCACTTGAGCACCCCTTCTTCCCCCCCTCGACGCCCCCCCTCCCCCGCTCTCTGTGATGGCCGTGCCTGCACCTGCATCGATGGCTCTCACAGTGTTTTCTTTTCATTACTTTTGTGGGCCACTAAAGCGGATGACGTTGCTCAGAATTTTTGCACGCGTCCCTGCACCCTCATTGTACCCCCCACCCTACACCCCCCTTTTTCCCCGTTTGTGTGCACCTCTCCCGTTACACAGCTCCCCCGGCTGTGAAAGTGCACACCGCACTGATGAAGTCGACGCCTACTTCGGCTTCGTTGCCGGTGGCTCAGTCGCACTCTTCCGACACTCGCGATGTGTTGCAGGAGGCACTCACAAACTTTGTGACGGACAGTATGTACGACAGACCTCAGATCATTCTCGAGTACATGGAATCATGGGCCCGCAAGCAGCTGCTCCAGCAGGAGGGAAGGGGGGCGGCGGTAGCTGTGACCAGGAAGGTGTCGCGCTTGTCTATCACCCCCACTACCGGCGATGCGGTGACACAGGCAGTGGCCTTCTGTGAGACTTCCAACGAAGCGGATCCGGTGGAGGAGGCGGAGGCGGCGAACCGGCTGCGTAAACTCGCGGAGCACCGCCAAAAACAATACGGAGACATAGCGCAGGGTTGCCTTGATCAATACCTCATCTCGCTCGAAGACAGCGACGGGGACGTGTTCTACATAAGCCAACTCCGGCGCAAGATGGACGAGTCTCGCCTGCAGGCGAGGAGCGCGCGGACTGACACCGCTGTCGTTGCAGCGCAGCTGAAGGCAATCGAAGAAGGTGAGGGGTCAATGACGGGTAAGGTGCGCGAGCAGGCGGCGCTCCTCTACGAGTACGAGCAGCGATGGGCGCATGAGAAACCGAAGAGGAACCATGCCTGATTCGGCCACATGGTGCCCTCACGCCCTTCTTTTAAGCTGTTCTCGTCCTTCCTGTCTGAATCCAGACATACATTACGCCACCCTAGACTTGGGCATGGACGAGAGAGGGCGTCTTACCTTGTTGGGCTCTTGTCACTCTTGTTCTCAGCCTCCAGAGGGTTTGCTCGCGCTCTTCCCTTCTTCACACCTCCTTTTCCGATCCTTGTCGCGTATGTCCCCTCTTAAGGTGTGCTTGTGTGTCTTGCATACGCGCTGCAAACTGCATGTTCCTCCACACTCGCCACACCCCTTCTCCATCCTCACCGTTTCTCACTGTGGTGCTCTGCGGAAGGCAGCTAGCTGAACTATTTGAACCCGTCCCCAACTCTTGTTGTCGTTCTGAATATTCGTGAGGCTCTTCGCTGATGAGCGCCACTCTCCTTTGTCATCGGTTTTTTTTTTTTGTTTTCAAGCGCACGTTTCAATGGATCATTTCCCTGACACCCCGCCTGTGAATCCGGTTACGCCAACGTGTGTATACTCGTGCGCATGTGTCTGTAGGTGCGCCCAGGTGCCTTCTTTTTCTCTGATGTAGTGCCTATTCGTGGCTCTTTCTCTGCGCGGCACGTACCCCCCCCCCCCCCCCCCCCCCCAGCCAGCCCATCCACAGAGCGAAACAAATACGAAACGTGCGGGACACACACGCACTCACATACGTCGAGCTTTGGCAGTTCTCGTCGCGTTGTGTGCCTCCCTCCCCACCATACTCCACACCATCTCTCTGTGGGCGTCCCCTGAAACTTATGCACGTGAATCTCAGTGTGTGTGTGCGTGTGCGTGTGCCTACGTTAACCCTCTCTCTTGCTAGGTACACGCGTACGAGCACGCTTCCCCAGTTCTTTTTTTTGCTCACAGCAGCGAACTCAAACAAAAAAAAGCGCGCAGACGATAGTTAGCTGCATCACCGACAAGTACCTCCGAATGCACCACCTCCTTCCCTCTCCCCTTTGCTACTGCACTCCGTCACTGCCACTATGAGCAGAAATAGGCCCACATTAGCTCCTCCTTTTTCACCCCAGAGGCTTCCCTTACTTCCAC